>NW_027209494.1:0-21434 GCF_027789765.1 Dendropsophus ebraccatus | reverse complement strand
AGGAAATGTCCACCTTTACTAGGATAAAATATATGAAGTGTTTGTGTCCGGCCCTGTCTCGCTGTCTCAGTATTTTTGGTGTCCGCCTGTTGTCACTGTATTGTTTTGCTTTCTGGTGGTGATGAGCCAACATCGGGTAATGATGTCCATGTTGTTACTGGTGGGGCCAAAACCAACCTCAGCATTTATCTCTCAGCGTCTGGAAAATTGGATGCCACCCTAGGCTATCAGGAAAACTGGCTGTATCCATGTTTTTCCAGGACTCCCATCAAGCATCATTAGGGTTTTCAGGTTTTCTCCAGACACCAGGAGTTGAGTGCCACATGGCCAAACACGGACATTTTTCTGATGTTTGGTTATCACTATTGTATGGCCATGGTCACTATGTCAGCCGTCGCTGTACTGTTGGTGTCCGGGTCCTGGTCACTGCATTGTTGGTGTGCGGCCCCTGCTCGCTGTATTGTTGGTGTCCACACCCTGCTCACTGTATTGCCATCTCCGGCCCTGGTCATTGTTCTGTTGGTGCCCGGTTCCTGGTCACTATATCGCTTGTCTTCTCTTTATAGGACTCTGCACCTTTATCTGTCAATCCTACGGATTCAGATCTGGAAGTTTCCCCGACCTTTATGAAAGGTAAGCTCCAGAACACCCCCCCCCCCCCCCCCCCACGATACCGGCAATATGTGCGTATTTCATTTCATAGAATTGTCAGAAAAAAACTCTGCATTAACTGGAACAGTTATCCCCCTGTGGATCACATGGGTGTATTACAGCTGGAATGCTGTCTTCGAAAGCTCAATCACATTGACCAATGGAGCATTTATATTCAAAAAAGGTAAATAAATGGGTGTAGATTGTAATACTTTTTACAGTCTATGCGTGTCACAAACGCATGATCCATTAAACACAGGGAGCTGAATGGTTGTATGCTTCTTATTTCTGTTTTTCTCCATTTTCCTTGCAGGATGACATCTTGCATCGTGAAGGGATGTACGATAACATCCAAGAGCGATCTCCACGGCCTGATTCTTCACTCATTTCCCGATACCATTGAGAGGATAAAGTCATGGCTACTACAGACAGGACTGGACTTCCAGGACATTGCTGAAGTTTCCCAAAAAATCATTGATGACAAATCGCGATCTGAATACAGGATCTGTTCTCGCCACTTCTCTCCAGAAAGCGACACGATGGTTTGATGGGTCCCAGAGGATACTAAAGAAGGATGCCGTCCCTACTCTCTTTATCCAGCCTTCTTTTCTGTCCTCTTCGTCATTGGACCCAGGATCATCCATATTAAAACTGAAGAATGTGACTATGATTCCTCCTCACCATCTCTAGTGAGCAGCGGGACCAGCACTTCCACCACCACCCCCGCTGAAGTGGAGCAGCGCTACTCCCAGTGCACAGCCACCAGTCCACTCCACCCAGACCAGGAGCAATCGGCAAGTCTCTTCAGTTTATAATCTATAATACTGGTAGGGACTGACATATATTTGGGGCTATATTATAGTCGTTATATTCCTGTATATAGGGCAGTAATAGTATATATTCTTGTATATAGGGGCAGTATTATAGTAGTTATATTCTTGTATATAGGGGGCAGTATTATAGTAGTTATGCGGTTCAGGGAAGAAAAAGCGCTGCACCTCACACCTATGCTGATACTAGTGCCCCTAGGCTAAATAAAAAAACATCAGAATTTTGTGTATGAATTGATCAGCCATACTGCCCCATGTACCATCGTGCAGGTATCTGATACACTGGGTCCCTACACTAAGTCCACACCGTCCAGTCAGTGGCTACCAACCCCGCAGGCGTGCACAGTCAGGGAACGGGGGCCATGGGACGGCCCCGCGACCCCCATGCCACAGGACCAGACCCAAAAACACCACACCAGAACCCGGCCAGCACCGCCGGCAGAGAAGGTCGCCCCCAAGCAGCACAAGTCTGGATAAGGATTACACTCACCATAGCTGCTGCAGACAGAATGGGAAAAGACAGGAGGGATTAAAACCATGTGCACCCAGGTGTCTCCTGCTAATTGCGGTCATGTGGGTCTCACCAGGAGGAGTGCAAAACACGGAGAAAAGAGAGAAACAAAATGCGGTTCAGGGAAGAAAAAGCGTGCTGCACCTCACACCTATGGCTGATACTAGTGCCCCTAGGCTAAATAAAAAACACATCAGAATTTTGTGTATGAATTGATCAAGCCATACTGCCCCATGTACAATTTTAAGTTAAATCTCCTGTATTTTCCCATTCTGACTGCAGCAGCTATGTGAGCGCAATACCTCATCCAGACTTGTGCTGTTTGGGGGCGACTTTCTCCGCCGGCGGTGCTGGCGGGTTCTGGTGTGGTGTTTTTGGGGCCTGGTCCTGTGGCATGGGGGTCGCAGGGCCGGAAGATGCGTGGTTAGCCACGGGAAACAGTCCCAATAGATTTACTTTGCAATAAGCTTTTTGCACCCCTATGCTGCCCTCCATTGCCTAGATTCCTTACGCACATGATCCTAGCTCATGGGTATACAGCTGACACTACACAGACTTTGGTGCTAACTCAGACCTGCTCCACAAGTTATTATAGTAGTTATATTCTTGTATATAGGAGCAGTATTATAGTAGTTATATTCTTGTATATAGGAGCAGTATTATAGTAGTTATATTCTTGTATATAGGGGGCAGTATTATAGTAGTTATATTCTTGTACATAGGACCAGTATTATAGTAGTTATATTCTTGTATATAGGAGCAGTATTATAGTAGTTATATTCTTGTATATAGGAGCAGTATTATAGTAGTTATATTCTTGTATATAGGGGCAGTATTATAGTAGTTATATTCTTGTATATAGGAGCAGTATTATAGTGGTTATATTCTTGTATATAGGGAGCAGTATTATAGTAGTTATATTCCTGTATATAGGAGCAGTATTTTAGTAGTTATATTCATTGTATATAGAGGCAGTATTGTAGTAGTTATATCCCTATGTATAGGAGCAGTATTATAGTATATATTCTTGTATATAGGAGCAGTATTATAGTAGTTATATTCTTGTATATAGGAGCAGTATTATAATAGTTATATTCTTGTATATAGGAGCAGTATTATAGTAGTTATATTCTTGTATTAGGGAGAGTATTATAGTAGTTATATTCCTTGTATATAGGAGGCAGTATTAAGTAGTTATATTCTTGTATATAGAGCAGTATTATAGTAGTTATATTCTTGTAATAATAGAGTGCATAAGTAGAAGTTATATATTCTTGTATATAGGACACTATTATAGTAGTTATATTCTTGTATATAGGAGCAGTATTATAGTAGTTATATTCTTGTATAAAGGAGGAGTATTATAGTAGTTATATTCTTGTACATAAAGTATTATAGTACTGATTGTATATTCTGGTCTATAGAGGGCAGTATTACATTGGTAGTTTCTATAACATGACAGCTTTTTAGTAATGTGTATCTGAAACAATATAATCACCATCTAGTGACTTTTTCTGCATAACCCAGTGTCAAAAGGTCATTTTTACATATGCAGATTATAAGTAATGAATGGTCCTAGGAACCCTCAATATTGGTAATCAGCTTGTTTAAAAGGGCAAAATCCTGCTCGTTTTCTGGTGTGATTTTTTTTCTGTAACCGGTAACCTCATTGTTATTGGCCGCACATCCATCTAAACTAGAAACGTGCGGTCGATAACAATCTATTTAGGTGGCCTTATGGATTATGTAGTGATCGTTCGTGTGGCCTGGCTGCATGATTATTTGTGCCGTATAAAGCCACTACCAACGAATGCGATCTTACTGATTGTCACTCATCTGCAGTAAGAGAGCCCTTTTATACTGTATCTTATGAAATAATATCCAATGTTGATTGTTTTTTCCTGCAGGCGGATGTCACGTCTAGATGTATTGTTACTGACTGTCCTAACTTCGTGGAGGTCCAGCATCCTGATGTCACTATTCATATGTTTCCAAATAAGTTTTCAACAGTGAATTGTGGCTCCAGCAGACGGGACAGAACTTTGGTGATCTAGACCTCGCTGCCCGGCAGGTTCTGGACATGAGCCCCTCGGAGAGGTTTGGGATGTGCTCTGATCACTTTGCCCCCGATTGTTACATGATCCACGGTGCGGAAGTGAAGCTCAAACCAGACGCCGTGCCAACTATATTTCCAGGCCTTCAAAGAAACATCATAAAAGAGGAGGAGGTCGAGTTACCATTTCATTCGGATTCCAGTTTCGATGGCTCGTACCCTCCCAGAGAACAGCCTGATGCGTACTCCGATTATAACCACAGACTGCGGCACATTGCCACCAACACTGACCCTTACTGGGCGTCCGGAGCATCGGGTGCTCACCAGACCTATACTCGTCCGAGAAGTTTCCACCTCCACACGAATGGGAAAGTTTTATAATGGTTTGAAGTCACTAACTTGTTCGGTTGACAAGGCCATTCAGTGCTCGGAGATGGAGCTTCACCATAGAGACAGTTCCTGGAACGTTAGACCCGACTACCTCTATAGGTTCGGTCCTGCTGTCCCTCCAAAAGACATGAGTGTGGGGCAGCCTGAGAGAATGGCGGCAAACCAGGAATCAGAAGAGCCAGGTCTACAGAACTGGGCGGCATTACTGCAAGGAATGACCCCAGACAACTCTCGGCTTCCAAGAAACGTCCCTGTGAAAGACAGCAGGCTATTTTTGCCATGGAGGAAGTGATGGTAAGCCGGGGCCCTGCATGTGAATCACTACCTGACTGTTATGTATGTGAGATACAGACCTAGACAGGCAGGAATGGGAAGCCTCACAGGAGTAATGGGGACACATAGACTTGCATTCAGCTCATGCATAAGGAACCACATACAGTTGGCCTCTGTTTTTTCGATTTATTTTTATTTTTTTTACCCTCATTGAAAATACAATGAGTATTGTGTTTCAGATAATTGAAGCAGTTTCCATCTTAATCCCCTCAATTTTTCTTGTATTTTTAGGTCTCTCTCATGCAGCATTTGCTTACACACCCTTTATAGAAAAGCCTCCAAGCTGATGACACAGAAGTTCCTGAATCAGGTCCTGGAGATCGTGGCTCTCCTGACTGGAGATGTAAGCAGCTCTTGGTAATCTGTCTACCTAAATTCTCAGAGGAAGATTTCTAGAAAAAACAATTACAAAAGAAAATTCCGCAGCACACCAGCGTCAAGTGAAAAAAGAAGTGGTATTTATTGCATGTAGCAAGGAACACAAAAGGGATGCAACGTTTCTGTCTACTCCAAGACCATTGTCAAGCATGGTCTTGGAATGGTCTTGGAGTAGACAGAAACGTTGCATCCCTTTTGTGTTCCTTGCTACATGCAATAAATACCACTTCTTTTTCACTTGACGCTGGTGTGCTGCGGAATTTTCTTTTGTATTTGTTGGGATCCCGAGCCAAAGGACTTACTCTCGTATAGCACCCACTACCTGGATTCGGAAGTGCGACTTTTTCCCTTTTCTAGAAAAACCATTAGATATATTCCAGCCCCTATAGCTGATCCCATATCCACTTGGTATCTCCCAAACACAATGCATAGACTGTGTATTGACCCACTGCTCCATGCTGTGGGGAGAATTGGGGTCGCAGAGGTCGAACACCCCATTTTCACACACGTCCTGTGGATAAGTGACATGTTTTGTTGCTAGCGTTACCCTTTAAGAAGATAGTGTCTAGCGGCGTTATGGAACCTTCTGTAAGTTTAAGATCACTATCCACATCAATGTGTACCTTCTGCCTGGCTTGTATAGAGGCCAGTAGATATAGAAGTAAATGGGGAGGTGAATCCTCTTGAGATCTCCAGTTGTACATGACTCTTCCTTCTCTAATATTTTGTCAGAATCTTCGTTGGCCTTTTGGGGGACCTCAGTGTCAGGCATTGGACATAACAATACTGATGGGGTCTGCCCAGCTCTTCTGGACCTTGTAGTGCAGGTCACTATATAGACATGGTGAAGCTAATGTCTGACAAACCTTGTCTTGTGTTCTCAAAGGATGTGAGGAGGTTGGGGAAAGGGAAGCACCTGGGGTTAAGGCTTAAAACACTCAATAATAGTTCAATTTTTTTACCTTTCTCCTCTATAGAAATGGGTGCTTGCAGAGAGAGATGACCCCCCTGACAGTCCAGAGGAGGTGAGTGCAGTGCCGGACATTGCCACCAGTCCCCTCATACCCAAGCCTTTCCTACTTTTTTAGAGTATCAAAGAACTCATGTTATTGATAATGGAGTCCTAATTAGTGTTGAGCGGACTTGATGAACTTGTCTATCCATGTTTTTCAGCACTCCCCAAGGCAGCATCCAACTTTTCCAGCCATTGGTATTCAAATGCTGAGCGTTCAGAGAACATTGCCGAACCTGAACAGTTTAGCAACTTTGCTCAACGCTAATCATAACACGTCATAGAAACAACATTTCCACAGTAATGGACATGGACCATTTCAAAGCCAATGGAATATATGGCATCTGTGAGAGGATAGAAAGTCAAATAAGGAAATTCAGTATTCAGTTTAAAAACCATTGTTCCATGTAATGTAAGGGACAACTGAATTAGTGGATGATGATGTATTAGGGGGGTGAGGTATAGGTTTCATGGTAGTCAGAGGGATTGGTTCTAGATCTCCCACATTTCCAATGGGCATCCCCAATGCTGATACAGCACATTTAATTGGGAATAATTAAATTAACTATTGTTCCCACATGTTTATGGAGAGAAAGGTGATCAGCCAAAATTGTCATTTCTTAGCAAGAGTCGGCTCCTCCTGTAGGAAGATACATGAGTCGCGTTGGTGTTTCCAATGGTCTTCCTCCAAAGAGACAAATTTCTAAGGTCAGTGGGAAGAGAAGGCTATTTAGGACAGAAATAATAGGACCTTCTCCCAGAAAGCATATATGGGGGGGCAAGCAATAATAAATGTAAGAGGCAGCAGAGACAGAGGATGGTAGCCGACAAGAGGATGGTAGGCGCTGTGGGGTAAGATGGGGCTGGTGAATTGTGTTAAGTTGTATTATTTTGTTATCTGCCGCAGGGGATACTGACAATTGATATATTTTCCCAGTCCTCGTCCTGAAAGGCTTGGAGTGTAGAAGCCCATTTCTCTCTTACCGGTATGGGGGGAGCGGCCATTGTTTCAGATGGTGAGTTTATAAGGTAGAGGCCAGCCCTGCGACTTAAGTGTCCCGATAAGAGGAGAGGAAGAAATAAATGAGTTTGCTCTAACAATGATATATCTGGTATCTGATTCTGTAGGGCGATGCGTATTTCTAGATATCGGAAGAAGTGTGTGAGGGGTATTGTATGTTTTGAATTCCAGGTCAGTAAAGGAGATAAAGACATTATTGTTATTTAGATTTGCCAGAGTACAGATATCGTGGGTAGCCCAAAAGGAGGGGAATCATAGCGGTTCAACCACCTCATGAGAAAATTGTCTCCGCACTAGTCTAGTAAGTTTATGGATGGAAAGTAATTTAGTGGTGGTTTCCATTTCTTGGAAACGTAGGAGACCTAGACCAGGTGACTCTCTGAATTGGGTTGTTCAAGGACAAACAATACAAACAAATACAGTCCCGTCCAGGCTAAGAATTTAGTAATTATTAATGTTAGTGAAATTTCCCTCTAAACGCTATCAGGGGTAACTCACCATTTCCCCATTTCTTTGTTGCAGGTGCCGGTAAATGTGACGACGTTGCAATGTATTTCTCCACCGAGGAGTGGAACTACATTAAGTCACACAAAGAGCTCTATAGAGATGTGGTGACAGAGGAGCCGCAGGACCTCACCGAAGTGGTGGACGAGACAGATTCAGGTGAGACGGCCACCAGTTCCATATATGGGTCATTCCATCCAACTGAACCTTTTCGTAACAACCGTAGCAACTAGTTAAACATTTTTTTTTAACCGCTAATTAAAAAAATGCAATTTAACCACAAAAGTTATAAATATACATTAAGACTCTTAAGTCTCAGTTTTACTAGGTTTAACTAGGTGTTACGGGTGTTACGAAAAGTTTAGTTTGGATGGAATGGCCCATATATATATATATAAATCTATCCGGCTTAATATAATCTATGAAGCGTAAGAGTCAGATGTTCGTTCGGCCGCTGGAGAGTGGACTGGACTTGACTGATCCACTGAGACCCACTGCAATCGATAACTCTTGACATGTAATGAGACATTACAATTGACAGTCTTTGTGACCTTCTACACCCATCATTTCATCTGTTAATTTTGGTATAACCCATTAATTGAAATAATAATACTTCACCCTATGATCCTCTGACCTCACACATGTAGACATCTTGACTTGTCTTCTGCTTCCACCAAACAGATGAATCAGTAAGTGAAGAAGAAGTTAAAGAGACCACAAAACAACCAAATTCTCCAGACTGGCTGCCAGATGGCGCTGTCAGCGAGTTCAGCGAGTCCGAGGTATTGTCTGATGAAGAAGATGGAGATGACTCTACGCAAGGGGATGACGACTTATCTACAAGTCTTCCAGGTTCTTCCAGTTTACCGAAGGATGGCAGTGCATCCAATGAAAGCACTAAAATGAAGAAATACAATTTGCTACACAGGAAAGGAAGAATCTATCACTGTAAGAAGTGTGACATGACCTTCCCCAAAAGACTGGCCTTTAAAAGGCACCTTAAATCCCAGAAGCACCTGAAGAGTTACGAGGAGGAGGTGGACGTCAAGTGCGAGGACTGTGGCCAAGTGTTTGTTACCAAATCTTTACTGATCAAACATCGGGCGGAAAATCACGCGGTTAAACGCTACGCCTGCACTATCTGCGGTATACAGTACGACTACAAGTCTCAGTTCATCATCCACCAGAGAGCGCACACCGGGGAGAAACCCTTCGAGTGTGAACTGTGCGGAAGGAAATTCGGCCATAAGTGCAGTCTGCTGGTTCACCAGAGGAGGCACACCAAAGGCAAGACCGTGTCCTGCAGCAAATGTGACCACCGCTTCGACACCAAGTCCCAGCTGGCCAGACACGAGAAGATTCACGATCATGACAATCCTATCATGTGCCGCCTGTGCGGGAAACGCTTCGCACATAAATCACATTTCATGAAACACAAGTGGGCCTTCCACCATGAAGAGGTCTGACGGCCACCAGTTTTATACTTGAGGTATTTTTTATAAAAGTTCACCACAAGTGCCGCAGTGTAGGGTACAGGCGCCCTTCTTTCCGAGGAGACATAAGACTTTTATACTGGTTTGAAGTTAGAAGTTTTCTATTGTTTATACCTCCATGATCCATAGGAAGGTGAACACCTCTCCACCTGACTCCTCTCTGACAATTTTTCTGCCCCTTTGGGCAGTTTGTAGTTAGAGTGA
The DNA here is from genome assembly GCF_027789765.1 of Dendropsophus ebraccatus. NCBI lineage: Eukaryota > Metazoa > Chordata > Amphibia > Anura > Hylidae > Dendropsophus > Dendropsophus ebraccatus. Next base: position 12,054 of record NW_027209494.1, on the reverse strand, counting down.
TTCTATATGTAGAAGCTATAGAAGGGCAGTCAGCCCAAAGGACTGTATAGTGAGTCTTCTTGTCTGAGGGTGAACCTGTATTGTCTCTTTAGTTGGGCATAGACTACGAGAGATGACTGACAGCTTGCTGCCCTGACTTCTTAATGAAAGAACAGATCCGTTACTTTTTGGAAAGAAGATAGATGGCTGCCCGACACCTCTGTCGCTACCAGGTAAACATAGGGCTGGGCCTGTGAATATTAAAGCAGTTTTGCAGTGAAATCTTATTGATGACCTGTCTACACCCAGAACCCCAGCTGATCACTACAACTGCAGCACCTTCTTTACATACTGAATAGAAACAGAAGACCCTGTTCATTGTGTAGTGCAAATGCTGGGAACTAACCAACGCAACCACTACTTACAAAATGGAACCATTTGGGTCCAGCTCTATCCACTGTGTAGAGAGCGTGACGTGGCTGTGGTGAACATCTGATTGAGGGGAGTGTCGGGCGTATTCTGTGGATAGGCCTACAATAGTTTTCACAAAAAAAAAAAAACATGTCTCAAAGAGACATCACGGAACCTAATTAGTAATTCTCTCCTGTCTGTGGCTACACTGTGATTTCTGATCATGTAACCAGGAACTGCCATGTTGTGTCTGGCCATGTGACTCCCATGTGCATTGACTTTTTAGCAATTCGCTTTGCTGTCATGGCTTCTTGTAAGTCGCCTCAAAACCTCATTCACTTGCATGAGAAGCGGAGTCTCACAATCAGACAGTTCTATATGGTGGTTTCTGTCACACACATTTAGCTTAAGCCTTGGACATGTGTTTTCCCTGTTTTTTATGCATAACGGTAGAGGCCATGTTTCCCAGTTTGTTACATGCAGGTTTATATGAGCTCCGGAGTACAATCGGTGGTCATCACCTTGGTCCGTTGTCTTACCTGTCCATTTGTATCCATTATAAGCAGGCTCCTGGAGCGTACAAGGTGGGCAGGATTATACAGGATTATAGGACGGTTCCGTTGGGTTTTATCCCATTCATTTCTTAGGTTTGTCTCTTGCCCATCTTCTATTTTTCATTGTAGGAGCTGAAGAGAAAGCATTTACTCCAGTATAGCACTTAGTATTGATAATCCACATAAGTTGGTGGTTGTAGACTCCGGTCAGTACCCTGAAGTCAATCGTTCTTTACCTGCCATCTATACATCAGGTTAGGTGGGGTCCTTATACCTACAAAGAATGGCAACATAAGAGGGAAGGTCATAGATGTAAAACAAACAAACCTCTGCCAGGGATCAGCATTTGGGGGGCACATTCTAGAAGGCTTTACATGGACCCCCCATAGTTAATGAATAAGGGTGGGACACAACTACCAAATGTGCATGCCAGCATAGATTATCCTGGCAGGCAGTAATGGATGAATCTATGCCCAGGATGTGAGGAAGCCGCTTTGTTGCACACATTTGCACCTATGAGATGCAGGCCTGTGGCAGCTTCTTCAACTAAATTAAAAGTTTTACAGGCGACAGGATACACTCCCGAAGCAGGCATGCACCAGGTATGGATTTCTTCCATGCAATCAAAAGCACTGCTGGAAAAATTCTACCTGGATTGCAGCAGGAGCGGTGCAGCATTTTTTTTTTTCTACAGCGTATCGTGCTGCCTGCGAAACTTCATAGTTACACTTTAACATAGAGGATGATGGTGCTTCTGTTTACATGGATTTCTCATGAAGGATTCCTTAACACTTTTTTTCCCTTCTGCGCTTTAAGGCCTTATTCAGATGACCGTGCATACTATATGTTGTTTGGGTCAGTGCACATTACCAGTGTTTAGGCATGTTCATTGCGTACTGACTCATGGAATGGATAGTATGAAGGGTGGGCTCCTATACCTTTGTTCTTGACTGCTGGTGGCCTGCGGATGACATTCTTTGGGATGTCTGGGCCCTGGTCATGGCCTGGTCACACTGCACGGTTGTGTACATTAAAGGGGTTGTCCGCCTATTTTAATATATGGCTGCCGGTGCATATAAAACAATAAACATATTATCCTTACCTGACCATGCTCCTCTGGTGTGTCGCCAGTGTCCCCCACTGACTGCAGACAGAACCCCTGCGACCAATGATTGGCTGAGCGGGCTGTTACTTCTGAGACGAGTTTGTCTTGAAAGTGGAGGCTTTGCATTCAGCGGGAGACACTGGCCATACAGATGAAGCAAGGACAGGTAAGGATACATTTATTGTTTTATATGCTCCAGCAGCAATATATTATTAAAGGAGTTATCCAGCCTGGGGGCAATTTTTTGGGGGGTCCGGGGAGGAGGTGGCTGAAATAAAAGACGTCCACTTACCTCCCCGCTTCCAGTGGCGGGTCCTGCATCACGGCGATCCGGTGCCCGGTTCCTGGCCGCTTCCGGTGTCTGACGTTGCCCGAGACGCTACGTCTCAGGGCCGCTCGGCCACTCAGTGAAGGAGGCGGGATCCGAGCGGATCACACGGATCCCGCCTCCTTCACTGAGTGGCTGAGCGGCCCTGAGGCGTAGCGACAGACACCCGGAAGCGGCCAGGCACCGGATCGCCGTGATGCAGGACCCGCCGCTGGAACCAGGGAGGTAAGTGGACGTCTTTTATTTCAGCCACCTCCTCCCCGGACCCCCCCAAAAAAGTGCCCCCAGGCTGGAGCACCCCTTTAAAGGCTGACCGCCAGTCAACCCCTTTAAGCTTCAAACAGAACACAGATGTCTGATGAAGTCTCTGGTTGTTTTTGGCTTCCAGGTGCTCTAGTATTAGATACTGACGGCACCATCACAGTGTGTCACCGTGTATGCAGGCGACATTGACATAATTCTTCTTTGTGGGAGCCCCACCTTGATTATTAAAATCGTGGAAGATTTATACTGTAGAACGAGGTGAAATAAAACTAATGTTAACTTGTTATATTGAGGACTGGTTTGTGTAACTCCCCTAAACACCACAGCATCAGCAATGTCTGAGCTCACAGAGATCACCCGCACTCAGTAATGTAAGTAGATGTGTCTGCACCTTGAGAAGTGACAACCAGAGAGGATACAACAGTGGTTTTGCAAGGGATCTGCCTCTGATCGAGAGCGCAGGCAAACAGGATGTTTCTATCAAATTAAAGGGATTATCCAAGATTTAGAAGACAAATGCTTCTTTGTTTCAAAAACAGTGCCATACCTGTCCTCAGGTCATGTGTAATATTACAACTGGGCTCCATTACCTTCAATATAACTGCAATACTACAAACTGAGGAAAGGAGTGTCACTGCTTCTAGAAGAGAACAGTAATGCTTTTTTTAACTCAGGATAACACCTTTAACTTTTAAAGCATGATTCTTTCTTCATGGCGAACAAGAAAACTTGATTTTCCAGCAGAGACCTGAAGACTGAAAAGTGGATTTGGTGGGAAATGTGTGCAGATAAGTATAACTTGAATTGATTTTTTCAAAACTCCTTTTCAGATAATAAGAATCTGACTAGAATAAATGCGTGTACTCTGAAGGAGGGATAACGGCAAACACAACAAGATAATGGGAGACTAGAGGGACACAAACTGGTCCAGGGAAGTCGTGGGTGATACCAATTTGCAAGATATACTGTATACATATGATATACATATATATCACTCTCCCCAACCTGTCTCTCTTTATATGTTACAAGTCTACGGCTCATGATGAGCATTGTAGTATGGCAACCATCGGAGAGCTACAGGTTGTGGAACACTGCACTATATGGAGAAATGTATGGCCACCTCCTATTCTACCTCTAGGACACTATAGGGCATTAAGCAGCTGGCCATGGTGTCAGAAAGCCCACTCATACAGTTACTTACAAATAATGAAATGGCCACAATGTTTTATTAAGGAGTAACCCATGTTTTTTTATTCAACAATGAATGTAATTCATAAACTTAAAAATACTTAAAACATAACATTTCATATTCAATCAGTTTGCAAAGACTGGGTCCACAGAGTACGACCATGTGGCCATAACCCCTCTGATAGAACTTTGTGACAAGGAAATTATTAAAACCTTCAAGGTCCATATGCCGATAACTATCGAGTATAGGTAAAACTTTCCATCTGCCGATTTAACTTTGCATCTAATGTGTTCCAAAAAGAAAAAAATCCAAGTGGGGGATGATCTTGAGAAAATAAAAAAAACGATCAGGGAACAAACGTTTCATAAGGGTTAAGTCCGGTCTCATGTCGCCACAGGAGGTCATGGCTCTTACTTTTTGTTACTTCCTACATGCTAAATAATGACATTTGGAGAATTGGCCGAGAATTGCAATTAACTTTTGTCTTACTAGTGATGTCACGATACCAGAATTTTGAGTTCGATACCAATACCAACTTTTTTTTTTCAATGCTCAATACCAATTCGATACTTAATAAATTATATTTGAAACAAAAAAACAAACAAACACAAGAATAGAAATGACCCCCCCCCACCCCCACCCCCGGGTTCAGGTCAGTACGAACCAATTTATGTTCCCCTAATTTTATTACTTTAAAAATAAAGTCCCCATTATTTAAAATAAATAAAAACTTGCCCAACTCTGACTCACTTTTTTTTTTTTTATGTCTCCGCCTGTCTGGGGGGTGGTAGGGGGCATTTTTTGCGCCGTGATCTGTAGTTTTATTTAGTACCATGTTTTTATGTGGTACTGAATTGGGTGGTTTCTGCACTTGCTCGGTTTACCGTGCTTGATCAGGAAGGTGACAGGTATGGGGGTTGTAGTCATGTAACACACACTTTAGATATCAGGGGGGTGATGGAGGAGGTAGTCATGTAACACACACCTGCTATCAGGCGGGGGATGGGGTTTGTAGTAATGTAACAAACAACTGCTATCGGGGGAGGATGGGGTTTGTAGTCATGTAAAACACAACTGCTATCGGGGGAGGATGGGGGTTGTAGTCATGTAACAAACACCTGCTATCAGGGGGAGGATGGGGGTTGTATTCATGTAACACACACCTGCTATCAGGGGGGATGGGGGTTTTAGTCATGTAACACAACTGCTATCAGGGGGAGGATGGGGTTTGTAGTCATGTAACAAACAACTGCTATCGGGGAGGATGGGGGTTGTAGTCATGTAACACACCTGCTATCAGGGGGGAGGATGGGGGTTGTAGTCATCAGTAACACACCTGCTATCAGGCGGGGGATGGGGGTTGTAGTCATGTAACACACACACCTGCTATCAGGGGGGAGGATGGGGGTTTTAGTCATGTAACACACACCTGCTATCAGGGGGGAGGATGGGGGTTGTAGTCGTGTAACACACCTGCTATCAGGGGGGGGGTTTGTAGTCATGTAACACAACTGCTATCAGGGGGAGGATGGGGGTTGTAGTCATGTAACACTTTAACTATCAGAGGGTGATGGGGGTTGTAGCCATATGACAGACACCAGCCAGCAGGGGGGATGATGGGGGTTGTAGCCATATAACACACACCAGCCAGCAGGGGGGATGATGGGGGTTGTAGCCATATAACACACACCAGCCAGCAGGGGCTGTAGTTTCACTATTCCTGCTCTCAGGGCATGCTGACCACTGACCCAGCAGGGTGACCTGGATTTGGCTGTAGAGTAATCTGCAGGTTACACAGCCCCCCTCCCCTTCCCAGTCAGAGTCAGGCCAACTATAAACCCCCCCACATTGTTAATGTCTGCTCCGGAATTTCCTGCCGGCCCCGGCCTCCCGCCCCTCCTCACACTCCTGCTGCCCCCACCACCTCATAATCCTGTGCAGATGTAGTGGCTGGCTGCATCCCTGCCGCCCCCTCCTCCAGCCGCCTTCTCTCCAGGACGCGCCGCTCCCTCTTCAGCCCGTGACCCTGCTCTGCCCGCAGTCATTAGCAGCCGGGGTCTGCTACACACAGTAGCTGACCCCCGCTGTATATGGAGCGGGCTCAGGAAGGGGGTAATGCCGCTGTCAGTGTGACAGCGGCATCTACTGTATAATTTACATAGCCGGCACAAGCAATAGCTATGTGCCAGCTATTTGAATTTGGGCGCCGATGGGGGAAGAGGGTGCGCACGCCAAGGAGGTGACAGGTGGGAGCAGGGGCGGCACACAGAGAACACGGCCCGGCGCTCAGATAGCCGCCGGCCGTGTTCTCTGCACTATACTAATAGCGCAGTTTAACATAAAGTTTCAATACCAGGAAAATCCTGGTATCAAACTGTTTTTTCAGGCCCGGAATATCGATAGTAGTATCGATATTTCGGTGCATCGTGCAACACTAGTCATTACTCTTCTCCATCCAAGTCCACCAATACCCAGCAAGAAAGCAGATAGTATCGAGTCAAAACCCAGATTCTCACCATATACTCTTCTTGTCTGTCTTTGAATCTCATATAAAATGAGTGGCCAACTATCCAAACCCACCTAGGAATACCTAAAAAGAAATTGAGGTCTAAATTAAAGGGGTACTCTGGGCAAAATGTATTTTTAAATATGTTATTACATAAGGAAAGTTTACAAATCCCTAATATACACTAATTATTGGGAAATGCACAAATAATGCTATTTCCCCCATTTTAGTAAATTATGCAGGCTCACTTCCTCAAAAAAATCGTGACGTCACGTCTCTGTTGTGTGCACCAGCAGGGGGCGCATGTAGAAGTATAGAATTAGAATAGACGCCTTCTCCCTCCCTCCCTCCCGGTCCTATTACACCTGCTGCTGAGTTCCAGGCAGCGGGTGAGCGCTCCTTATCTGACGCTCACTCCGCTGCAGAGGCCTCTCCTGCACCTCCCCTCCTCTGAGCCAGTCTCCCCCCCCCCTACTCCTCAGCGTTTACCCCGCCGCCCGGGTGTCCCATGCAGGAGCGCTCACCCGCCGCCTGGTCCCGGCTGGGTGAGAGCACCTGCACCCACGCTCCTACACCTCCCCCCTGCCCCACATCATCATAGCTCTCTGCCCGGTCCCGAGCAGAAGCGCTCACCCGCCGCCCGGTCCCGGCTGGGTGAGCGCTCCTACACCTCCCCCCTGCCCCACATCATCATAGCTCTCTGCCCAGTCCCCGCTGGGTGAGCGCTCCTGCACCTTCTCCAAGCAGCTGCATGTCTCCCCTCATCTAACCTGCAGCTGATACACAGTGTCGAGAGTGCGCGGCGGGGTGAGCGCTGAGGTGTAGCGAGGACGGATGCTGATACCAAGCGCCTCTGTCCCGCTGCACCTCAGGGCTCACCCCGCTTCTGCGCTGTGTATCAGCCGCAGGTTAGATGAGGGAGACTGGCAGCTGCTTGTGAGAAAGTGCAGGAGCCGCTCACCCAGCCGGGACAAAGTGGCGGGTGAGCGCTCCTGCATGGAACTCGGCGGCGGGGTAAGCCCTGAGGAATAGGGGGGAGACGGGCTCAGAGGAGGGGAGGAGCAGGAGGGGCCTCCGCAGCGGGGCGAGCGCAGATAAGGAGCACTCACCCCGCTGCCTGGAACTCAGCAGCAGGGTTGTAATAGGACCGGGGAGGGAGGGAGAAGGGTCTATTCTAATTCTATACTTCTACATGCGCCCCCTGCTAATGCATACACTTGAGACGTGACATCACAATTTTTTGAGGAAGCAAGCCTGCTTAATTTATTAAATTGGGGGAAATAGCATTATTTGTGCATTTCCCATAATAAGTGTATATTAGGGATTTGTATAACTTTCCTTTTTAATAACAAATACAAAATACATTACAGTACCCGCCTTTAAAGTTGCATCGATTCGATTACCAGAAACCTATTGTTTTATGGTGCTGTCCTTGAGACCGTACTCTCGCAGCCTCCGTTGCAGCAGCTATCCTGCGTTTTACTATCCATAGTAAAAGTTGCTAATGCTTTAAAACAAAAGAGAATATACACTCACCGGCCACTTTATTAGGTACACCTGTCCAAGTGCACGTTACCACTTAATTTTTAATCAGCCAATGACATGGCGGCAACTCAGTGCATTTAGGCATGTAGACATGGTCAAGACAATCTCCTGCAGTTCAAACCGAGCATCAGTATGGGGAAGAAAGGTGATTTGAGTGCCTTTGAACGTGGCATGGTTGTTTGGTGCCAGGAAGGGCTGGTCTGAGTATTTCAGAAACTGCTGATCTACTGGGATTTTCACGCACAACCATCTCTAGGGTTTACAGAGAATGGTCCGAAAAAGGAAAAAACATCCAGTGAGCGGCAGTTCTGTGGGCGGAAATGCCTTGTTGATGCCAGAGGTCAGAGGAGAATGGGCAGACTGGTTCGAGCTGATAGAAAGGCAACATTGACTCAAATAGCCAACCGTTACAACCAAGGTAGGCAGAAGAGCATCTCTGAACGCACAGTACCTCCAACTTGAGGCAGATGGGCTACAGCAGCAGAAGACCACACCGGGTGCCACTCCTTTCATGCTAAGAACAGGAAACTGAGGCTACAATTTGCACAAGCTCATTGAAATTGGACAGTAGAAGATTGGAAAAAACGTTGCCTGGTCTGATGAGTCTCAATTTCTGCTGCGACATTCGGATGGTAGGGTCAGAATTTGGCGTCAACAACATGAAAGCATGGATCCATCCTGCCTTGTATCAACGGTTCCAGGCTGGGTGGTGGTGGTGTCATGGTGTGGGTAATATTTTCATGGCACTCTTTGGGCCCCTTGGTCACCAATTGAGCATTCGTTGCAAACGCCACAGCCTACCTGAGTATTGTTGCTGACCATGTCCATGCCCCTTTATGACCACAATGTACCCAACATCTGATGGCTACTTTCAGCAGGATAATGCGCCATGTCATAAAGCTAAGAATCATCTCAGACTGTTTCTTGAACATGACAATGAGTTCACTGTACTCCAATGGCCTCCACAGTCCACCAGATCTCAATCCAATAGGAGCATCTTTGGGATGGTGGTGGAACGGGGAGATTCGCATCATGGATGTGCAGCCGACAAATCTGCGTCAAACTGTGTGATGTCATCATGTCAATATGGACCAAAATCTCTTGAGGAAGCTTCCAGCCCTTGTTGTATCTATGCCACCAAGAATTGAGGCAGTTCTGAAGGCAAAGGGGGTCCAACCCGTTACTAGCATGGTGTACCTAATAAAGTGGCCGGTGAGTGTATATATAGTGGTGTAGCTCACAGCGTCTCAGTACAGGGTCGAGGTGAACTAAAAAGCCCTTTCTTCAAGGGCAAGAAATGTAAAAACAAGAAATTTTAGTCCTCAAAACCTTGTAGTCTATTGCATATTCTATAATGACATAATGGTATATGCTCTGTCAAATAGGGAAATATTAACCACAGAGTAATAAAAACACAGATATGTTTAATCAAGTGGCAGACAACACTAAGTAAAACAAATACATAAAAAGTACAAATCACCGCAGGGCCCTGTCGGCATAACCATTATGATGTGTCTATACGCGGTCCTCAGTCACTAGTTGTTATAATATAGTGAATAACGCGCCAAATTTGCTAAATGACAAATGTCACACTGCAACAATGCTGAAATGAGCGCAACACTTGTAGCGTTGAGGATTAACAGTATCAGCAGGAATTGCTACATTTGGCGTCAATGGTAACTGTTCACATGTGAGTCTGTTATGACTTCATAATGGTGAGAATAGAGGAAACGTAGATTGCGTAGCAGTTACAAACGTGCTGCTTTGGTTGTTTGCAGCAGTAAGGTGTTTGCCATGCGGGGCCCCCGATTATATAAAAGTGGGCATAAATGTAAAAATCAATTCCCTAAGTTGTTTGGGAATCTCTGGGTTCAGCCAAACACATTTCGGGGTTCAAAAGTACACCCCTTCATGAGTGTCAATGTGGAGCAAGTATGTTCATAGATTGGAGCATGGTCCTTAAAGGGGTTATCCAGCGCTACAAAAACATGGGCCACTTTCCCCCTACTGTTGTTTCCAGTTTGGGTGCGGTTTGAAATTCAGTTCCATTGAAGTAAATGGAGCTTAGAGTTGCAAACCGCACCTGAAACTGGAGACAACAGTAGGGGAAAAGTGGCCATGTTGTTGTAGTGCCGGATTACCCCTTTAAAGGGGTTATCCAGCGCTACAAAAACATGGCCACTTGTTTCCCAGAGACAGCCCGCTCTTGTCTCCAGTTTGGGTGGGGTTTCTGCAACTTAGTTTCATTGAAGTGAATGGAGCTTGATTGTAACCACACCTGAGCTGGAGCCAAGAGTCGTGTTGTCTCTGGAAGAAAGTGGCCATGTTTTTCTAACACCAGATAACACCTTTACTATGTCGTCTCTCGTCAGGTCACATGATCAACCACATGCTCAAGTCAACTGATCAGGTCACATGATTGAAGGAAACTAGAAAAAAAATGATTGGATTGTGGTAATTGATGGTTACCTAGCACACAGTTCACATTGCGTACTAGTTCATCTGATTAGACACTAAGTATATCGAACATATAACGTGGGCAAATAAAAAATAAACGATAATAAGAATAAAAATGTTAATCCAAACCTATATATAGGGTAAGTATAGTTATGTGCATTTCAAGGAACAAAACAGAGTCGAGCAAAACAATTGTTCATAGACAATAACGAAAATGAGGGAGGTTCATGAGCAGGCGGACATATCAAAAGAGATTTTATGGGACCTCGAATAAGACCAAACATACTACATACTGTTAGTATATATATAAAGCTAGTGGCACCGCTAATAATCATTGTGCTAAACCAATGCATAGAAGTAGTACATCATCCTCTCAAAGAAAAAAAGCATATGCACAAAAAAATGGTAAGCACATACGAAATCTTTATTATAACACGGACATAGATACAAAAATACCACATAAATATATGAATGTACAGGAGTAGTAAGATGGAGGGAGACAACACCCCCAATACTGCTCTACATTAAAAACACTAAAATGTCACCATATGTCCTGCTGGCGTTCTAGACGGGACTAATCTACCACTCTGACTCTGGACCGTATGGTACAATAACAAAACTCCAACATCTCTACCTAAAACAAAATATAACCACAAAATAATGGAACATAGGGGAAAAATAACAGAACAGAATGAGAGTCCGGATGGGGATAAGAATCACCCCACGCGTTCCGCCGTCTAGCGGCTTCCTCAGGTGAATATTTAGTTAGAAACATAGAAGACTGTCAGCGGAAAAGACCACCTGCTCCATCTAGTCTAGTTCTGAGTAGTTCAGGACATTGGAGGCTGGAGACTGGCTGCATCCACTGCAACTACAGGAGAAGCTGCTTAAATACAATATTCCTTTATTCTCTCAGAAGTCGCCCCAGGATCATGTAGGACATTAGGGAGAAGCTGCTGAGCCAGTTGTGATACTAACTCCCCTGGTATCTGACCGGCCATTTATGAAGGAGTCGGAGTCGGTCCTGATAAAATCAGGAGTCGGAGCTGTGGCTTACCGACTCCACAGCCCTGCTTAACAGGTCCAAAGCTTCACTTCTTTATAGCGTCTCTTCTCTGGTGACGAGAGATGATGTATTGACCATTGAAGAGGGCGGAGACTTAAAGGGCCCCGCAATTCTCCCAGCTTCTATTTCCTTTTTGATCTCTAACTGCATCATAAAGAAGTGACACAGATAAAGGTCCTCAGACCGAAGTATCCAGGACCTTCAATCTCTGGCACCCCAAAAACCGATGAGGAACTTACCATACAGAAATTTTTCTCGGACCACTGTGAGATAACGGTTTAGGTACGGTAACGTCACAGTGTCCAAGCTCTTCAAAACCTGATGCAACTGCTGGTAGGCTGGTTTTCCCCCGGTTTCGCAGAAGTAAGTACCACCCTGTAACACAAATAAGGGAGGTCAAGAAGTAAACGAAGTGCGCATGGACTCTAACCCATACGCCCCCACCATGTGAATTCATAGGGGTCATTTCATGTCCTAAATACAGGGGCACAGTGTATTATATCAAATTGTAGGGGGGGCACTGTAGATTATATCTAATATGGGGGGAGGTGGCACGCATAGTATAAATATAGCTAATCGGCGGAGGGGGGGGTTGGGATTGGAAAAACATCTAGCATTTCTTGGAAATGGTCTGATTATCTGCAATATCC
>NW_027209493.1:0-21460 GCF_027789765.1 Dendropsophus ebraccatus | reverse complement strand
CTGGTCTTTTAAAGCATTACGATCATTTACAATAACTTTTGAAATGATGACACCGGGTCTCGCTCCTCAGGCCGATGCCAAACTACAACTTGGGGGTGGGGGACAAGGTGACCACAAGTTGTTACAAATCACTATAACACTTTAAAGGGGTACTCCAGAGAAAAAAAAAGAAAAAATGTTTGTAAATCAACTGGTGTCAAAAAGTTTTGTAATTATTTCTATTAAAAATTCTCAATACTTCCAGTACCTATCAGCTGCTGCGTGTCCTGCAATAAGTGATGTATTCTTTCCAGTCTGACAAGTGCTCTCTGCTTCCACCTCTGTCCATGTCAGGAACTGTCCAGAGCAGCAGCAAATCCCCAAGAAAATCTCTCCTGTTCTGGGCAGTTCCTGACATGGACAGAGGTGGCAGCAGAGAGCACTGTGTCAGACTGGAAAGAATACCCACTTCCTGCAGGACATACTTGAAGTATTGTGTTTTTTTTTAAAGTTATTTATAATCTATATAACTTTCTGACACTAGTTGATTTGATATTTTGTTCCTCCAGAGTTCCCCTTTAAGCCATCATCTATCCAGACAAAGTTATAATTCTGATGTAACAAGAGAAGACTTTAGAACTTACCTAAAATTACCCCTCGCTATTCTGTCCGTATTATCATGCACACCGGCTCACATCTATTAAATACAATTCCAAAGCCCATATAGTTTTCCGAGCTCCGCGAGACATTGACCTTTGTCCAGTTGCTAAGAAACTACTGTCTGCTTTTCACCGAGACAGTGAGATAAAAAGATATACCTGGAGAAGCTGAGAATTTTATTTTCATGGTCAGGCGGTATTATTCCAGGACATCATCATACTAACCCAGAAACAAATCACTTATGCGAAAATGACATCAGATATGTCCCACCGACCGGAACTATAGACTTCATGCCATTCTTCTCAGATTCCGACTGCGGAGAAGAGGTTTTTACCTGCAAGAGCTGACGCCGGAAGGACCTATAGAACTATAGCAGTGTCACCTGCAGAGAGGAGAGGGAGGCTGGAAGGAAAGAACCCAGGTATAAATTATGCATCAAACTTTCATATAATAGAACTTTATTCTACCGAAATGATATACTAGCTATAAAGTCTGACTTGGGATGCTGTATACAATTTTAGTTGTTATCCGCACTGCTGAATGTTAAGAGGCTGAAATAGAGCTTTAAAAGAAAGTCTGTCAAAATTTTTTACAAGCCGGGTTCACACTGAACAAAATAGCAGAATTCTGCGGCGGACAATGCAGTTACCTTCCCTCTCATAATGGAAGTCTATGGGAGGCGCATGCTCCTGCTCTGTCCGCGTTGAAGAATGAAAATGTTCATTCTTCAGCGCGGAGAGGCGCTGTGAGAACAGCAGAACGCGCCTCCCATAGACTCACATTATGAAGAGGGAGGCTAACGCATTCTGCGGCGGACAATTCGGCCATGGAATTCCGCTAGTTTTGCTCAGTGTGAACCCGGCCTTAGAGTATTGTATTACCCCAAAAGTTATACAAATCACAATATACACCTATTACGGGAAATGCTTATAAAGTGCTTTTTTCCCTGCACTTACTACTGCATCAAGGCTTCACTTCCTGGATAACATGGTGATGTCACTTCCTGGATAACATGTTGATGTCACTTCCTGGATAACATGGTGACATCACTTCCTGGATAACATGGTGATGTCACTTTCCTGCATAAAATGGTGATGTCACGACCCGACTCCCAGAGCTGTGCGGGCTGTGGCTGCTGGAGAGGATGATGGCAGAGGGATGCTCAGTGTCCCTCCAGTTGCCCTGTGTCCCACTGCCACTTCCTGCAGGACATCCAGCAGCAACCTGGAGATTTTTTTTAATTGAAATAAATTACAAATCTCTGGCACTTTCTGCCACTAGTTGATTTGAAATAAATGTGTTGAACTACCCCTTTAAAATTGATGCTGTGAATCTATTTGTTCTGGAAACAATACATTTTATAAGACAGGTAAAAGCCTTTGTCTATAAGCCAAAGATTCCTCCATTTTTATTATTATTATTTTATTATTATTATTATTTATTATAGAGTATTTTGATACTGAATAAAAAAAAATGACATTTTGTTTTCGAATTTCTCTATCTTATCGTAAAATACTGGATACCCCTACAGTTATGGTTTTACCCTATGTGACCAGGCGCTAGGAAGGCAGGTAGTGAGGGAGATTTATCAAACATGGTGTAAAGTGAAACTGGCCCAGTTGCCCCTAGCAACCAATCAGATTCCACCTTTCATTCCTCACAGACTCTTTGGAAATGAAAGGTGGGATCTGATTGGTTGCTAGGGGCGACTGAGCCAGTTTCACTTTACACCATGTTTGATAAATCTCCCCTATATTTCTCTATTGCTTCCTGTTAGAGATAGCTACTTCCAAAAGATGGCACCAGAGAGATACTTGCATATCTGCTTCCCAGAATTCCAGTCGAGCACGAATGTCTCCACACACCTTTTTCGTGCTATCCTCAAGAGGAAGCATTATCCCTATTAACATGAAGCTGCTGACATATGGGTGCTTGGATGGAGTAAGGTGATGTATAGTGCTGTCATTGCTGTTATTGATCCCCTAAGAGCCCCCCCTCTTCATGATGCACTTTTCATGGGGCAGGACCAGAGCTGGGCTGTTTGCCAGTAATACCCATACAGTACATGACTTACTTTCCCTTAGTTCTCTGGCCATTGTATGCCTTGAATGTATGCCTTTCATCTATACTATGGCTAGTGCTGGAGTGCACCGACTTAATAGAATAGCATTGGGCTAAGCTGACAATTTACACAGTACAGTAGTGATGAGCGAATACTGTTTGATCAAATAGATATTTGATCGAATAGTAAGGTATTCGATCTATCGATTAGGTATTCAATCTATTATTGAATAGTTCTCAGAATATTCGATAAATTTCGATAAGAGTTCAAATCCCCCAGCTTCTGGTTTTTACCTCCAGTGGTCAAATAGATGTTTTTCAATAATTGAATACTTGTTCCCTGTGACTTTAATGGGATCGAATATTCTGGAGATATTCGTACGAATATCGAATATTTCACTATTCGCTTATCACTACAGTACAGTACTAGATTGGTGGAAGATGGGTTACTGATACAGGGTTTGCAATGTGCAAGGTGATATAGAGTTTTCAAAGTGCTACGTAAGAGTAAAGGGAATAAACAGCAACAGGAGGATCGCCGCAAGGAACAGGTTACACTAAGCACTGAGCTGCTGTTAATTCTGCAAAGGTAAAGAGAAGCTAAAAAGACTACGCGCAACAATACAATAGATATAAAGCAGGAAGTACACTGTATTCACAAAAGGTACAGTTGATCAAACATAACATCTGAGGAATAGTGTGGATCAACCTTAATTTACATTTCAGGTATAGTGTGGATCATCTTCAATCATTAGACTGGCTCGGCCTGCAGTTACACAGTCCAGACTTTCTCTTGTACAGAGCACATGCTAAACCCTGCCCTTCCTATGTTGTCCTGATCCAGCTGCTACTTCCTAACAACAGGCAGCGGACACTGGATTGCAGGATGGGAGTCATTTTTGATAAATACACAATAGTGTAGGAATAACAATGGCTATGACACTTGTCAGGGGAGGTTACACGACACCACATTGAGCCTTAATGCTGAACCCAACAACTGTCCCTACCTACTTGCCTCAAACGTTCCTAGGCAGCCATGGACAACCACAAAGACATTCCCTGTGTGCACACAGAACAGGGCAGCGCATAACAAAATCAGGTTACAATCAAATAGTCAAAAAGCCAAAGCCAAGGGTCAGTTAACAAAGTTGAGCAAGCAGAGGGAGTTAGGACGGGAATCGAAGTAATAGGGGGAGCTGGAACCAGGTGAGAAACCTAATAGCCAGCGCTGGGAGACTGCCTTAGCTTTCTTTTATGCTGACCAAGAACCCGGTCCGGATCCCATAGGACCAGCGCTCTGATCTTCCAGGTTCCAGACAGGCAGAGAAACCAGTCAGTCTAAAGACTTTCTCAGCTGCATAATCAAGTCAATCAAGCCTGTGATCAGTTTTAACACCTGCATTGCCAGGAAGCTGAGAAGCAAGCGGGTTAGCACATAAAAGTAAAAACAGGCCCAGTTCGCACCAGGTACTGAACAATCCTGACAACAGTGACAGAAATAATTTTTATCATAAAAAAATATATATTATATATATATTTATATAGCACCGACAGATCTCTATATAGTTTATATCATAAAGTTTATACAGCACAGTCTTAAAATAAATAAAATAAAAAAGAGCCATAATTACATTTTTTAATTCACACTTTCCAAAAAAATAAAAAAAGCAATTCCTGCGAAAAACAGACTTGTGCAGGTTACAATAAATAATATAAATAAATAAATCAATAAATAATAATAATACATAAAAATTAAATAAATTGATATATTTAATAAAAATAGGTATAAAAAATGTATTTTAAAGCAATAAATTGCAGAACATTAGTTTGGATTTCTTCTGGTAGAACATTCAAAAACTACAAAACTAGAGGAGATGTTATATAACAACCTAGATGCCTGTTTATGATACAGCAGCCATGATGACCTGACATTGCTGGACTGAATGGAAGAAATACCGGCACAGGTTGACAGGTGATTAATGAGAATAATGGTTATTATTGGCGCTACCCTTGGTAAAATAGAGCGGATCCTCATAATGAGTGACAGTTTCATATCATAGCCCAAGCTGCTTGACAGCATTTAAAGCCGTCTGAGTCCTGTATCTGGCAGTATAATGAAACATGCTCTGATATTTATTGCGCTTCCTTTAAAGCTCGGAGGTTGCCATAGGCAGTGGGTTCAGGACGTACAGAGGCCAAGGTCTGTTCATTCTCTAACACTACCCTATAAATGCAACCAAGAAGTTCCGCATTTTCTTAACTATTATGCTGACGGAGCGGTTCTAATAGTAGAATATTTTCTATTAGGATAATATTATTAGGTTCATGTTTCATATGATCGACATGAAGTACTGATAACATTTTGTCTGCTTGGTTTAAACGTTTAAGACAAGTTTTCCAGCAGTTGCAATACTACAATTTTCAGCATGCCCTGACCTGTTAGTATGCATTGCCACTAAAGGTACAGGCAGTCCAAAGATTAAAGGGAACCTGTCACCGCTCCTGACCTGTCTGTGTCAGTAAATCCTTGTATTCCCCATGAAATAACATTTCAGATAATGTATTCTTATAGCTATGTGATGTGCCGTTCTTCTGTTATTCTCACTAGAAATGTATAACTCCATAGTCACTGGGTGTTACCAGCGGGGGCGTGTCCCTACTCAGTAACATTACCAATCAGAGCTGTGACAATACCACGCCCCCTCCCCAGATAGTAACACCCACTTGGTTATTGAGTGACATATTTCTAGTAAGAATAATAGACCCAATGGCACATCACACAGCTATAAGAATAGGTGATCCAGAATTGTTATTTCATAGGGAATACAAGGATTTACTGAGACAGACAGGTCAAGTTGGTGAAAGGGTCCCTTTAAGAGCAGTTAGCAACAGCCCAGAGGGTTATAACCAAGTTAATAGGGGTAAACTATCTGACCGGGGGGGGGGGGGGGGGGGTTTTGAGCTCTGGTTGGTTCCAATTCCAACTGCACATTGCTGCATCGGAGCCGTGTTATCGGACAGTGCCCAAGACAAATTTATGCCAAGCTGGACCTAAATGGGACACTCCCATACATGTTACATCTATCATATGAACAGGACAGGTTACATTCGCCGGATTTACTGACTCTGGGTATGTGCACACTACAGAAATCACGGGGTAACTTGCCGCGGATTCCATGCGCGCTCCAGCTTGATTCTCCGTCCGCCTATAGACTCAATTCTATTCTAAGGGGGATTCCATTGTCCGCCCAAGAATTGACATGTGAATTCCTTGGGTGGACATCGGAATCTGCCCAAGCATGGAAAGGAGGCTATGGGACGAGTGGAACTTCAAGTAGGAGCGTTTCGGGGGCAAGTGGCGGAATCCATGGCAACTTATCTGCTAGATTTCCGTAGTGTGTACATACCCTATCTGTACAGATATCTCCCAACTTCCCGTATCCAACTAGATGATTAGCTTATAGCCAGGACGGGATGGTGATCCTGTTCCTATCAATTCCATCAAGTGTTGGCTTTGGGCTGTCCCAGGCATGATGGGATTAGTAGTTTTGCAACAGCTGAGGGCCACAGGTTCTCCATCCCTGGCCTAGAGAATCGATGTGACACCCACTATAGACTCTGCAATAGCGCTCCCTCTGGATGTCAGACAGAGACACATATACAAATAAGAAGAAGAATACTTCCTACTAGCTCGCGAAAGGATTAATCAAAGATTTATTTACATATTTTCCAATGTGCATGAAAGGGCTCATCGATATTGACAGTCGAAGATTATAAGTATTAATCCCATCCTGTCCTTCTTTCCGCAGGTCACAATTCAGATTTTTTTTTCCCCAATTAAGTTAAAAGACCAACTTGAAAGAAGTTTCTCTAATAGTTGTGTTGTATTCGGAGCAGATTTGCTTTCTTGTTGGTTTAATAGACAGTGATGTTTGGTGATTTAAAATATAATCTGGGTGACACATTTACTGATTGCCTTAAGCGCCAAAGTTTTCCCGATAGCTCCTTTAAACTTCACTGTCCATTAGGTTTACTAGCATTTTATTACATTAAAAGTAAGCTAATTATGATGTTTTTTGTCACATTGGAAGTAATGAACCATACATAGAGATCTCACTGGTATGTATTTCTGTAAATTAAAAAAAAAAAAAAAGATGGATAATGGATGCCGCCGTTTCACTTAAAGACATTTACATTGAGGAGGAAAGGGGAGATTAGCTTCTAGGCTGGAACCCATGTGCCCCATGAACACGTCAGGCTGAATTCCAGTCTAGATTGTAAGCTCTTGTGAGCAAGACCCTCACTCCTCTTGTGACCGACCCCCCCCCCCCCCCCCCCCCGCCTTTCTTGTTGTAAATTGTAAACTCCTGTGTGCAGGGTCCTAATTCCTCTTGTGTCTCCATATCCAAAAGTAGCCTTTGTAATAATTTACATATCTGCCCGACACATAACTAAGATGAGTTTTGCAGCAATTCAACATTTCTAGCTGGCTCTATTGTATTTTTTTATTTATTGGTCAATGAGTGTATTAACGACGGATGCCATTTATACCTGTTATGCCGCTGTTAAAAGGGTACAGAGAGAGCTCTCTGTACCATGCCATTCCTTGCTGCTATTAACAGCTGGGGGTTGCGGCTAATAGCCGGTACCAACTGATTGACCGCGCTGGCAAATTAACTATTTAAATGTCGCTGTCAAATAAAGATGCCTATGAGTGTAATAAAACTGACTTGGGGAACATAGACAATATATCAGTTTTACCACTGAGCGAACAGCGTTAAGACAAAACCCTTCCACCCTCCACCCCCAAAATGAATTTTTTTTTCAAATTTCACTACACAAATATATATTTTTTTCTCGCAGTTTTGGACCATTATTTATATAAAAAAAGTGTCATTGCAAAGTACGTGGGTCTGGAGAAAAAAACAAAAGTGCAAAAATGAAAATTGATCATTAAGGGTTTTCCATCCTATAAACTAGTTTTAAAACACTGTTCAGAAGCAGGGAAGCCATACTTACCTTTCTGGCTCCCCTTTTTGGTTTCTGTACAGGATCCCTGGTGTCTGTGTAATAGAGGCTTTCTCCACACTTCCTGGTAGGTGGTTGCATCAGTGTCTCAGTCACGGATTGGCTGACAGCCATATCTTGGACTGACTACTGACAAGGAATGCCTCCATTACATAGGCAGCAGGGAGAGTAGGGCTAATACACAAACACTGAGCAGGGGAGCCAGGAAGGTAAGTACAGTTTCCCCACTCCTCACCTGTCTGAGCACCACGCCTAAAACTAGGTACCAGGATGGAAAACGCCTTTAAATTTTAAGTTAATAAAAGCAGTGCCCACTGTTTATTATCCTCAAAAATCTTTCGAAGAACTGTTTCTCATTATGGAGGAGCCATGTTGTCCTCTATTACATAGACATACTATTGATGTGAATGGACATTAGGAAATGCATAATTTCTTCTGTGGTGGCACTGCAGGGACACCTAACACTGCCAGATTTTCTGATAGATTATGGCTATTACGTGATAACTAAATGATCACTATGAACCCTAAGACAACTAGAATGGGGGTCTCTGGTTTCCATTCTGGAATGAGTTTATATAGAGCAGTGGTCAGTTACAGTTTTTTTTTAATCAGTCTAATAGACTCTGAATGGAGTTATAGAATACATGGTGGTGGGCCCAGTCATGATACCCCAAACATTTATACATCTATGACCTATACTTTAGGATAATCCTTTTAACTTCTCAATAACTTACGTACATACATTACCAAGAACTGGTGGACAAATGGATGAGAACATGATTGTAAGATCTCAGAGTACAAAGTTAGTTGTTTCCCTCCCATTGTTGACAGCTCATTGTCGAGGTGTCCGACCACCACTCTGCTCTAAAAGCAGTGGTGTGGCTGGTCTTTACATATATTAATAGATGGCTTATTGGTTTCTTCTATTACTGGTAATATACATTCAGTAAGAAGATCATCCTGAAGGGAGTTTGAAGTCTGACTACACAAGCCTTGGTTTGTTGTCTGTTACCATGGAGACGCATAGAACTACAAAGTACCAGTAGTCACTAAAGGGACTTTCTATAAAGTTGCTTTAGTTTTCGTTTTCCATAATATAAATGCATTAAAAGAAATTGGTTGCAAAAGTGAAGATAGACTCAATAATTAAAGAACACCGGTACGGTGTAAGTTTGCGGATGGGGATCTGAAATATCAGCAAGGTTGCGCTCAACATTTTTTTTTAATAAGTCCATATTTCATTGCTCTTTGTAATCACATCTTGTGTAGGTTAGAAGTAATATTAATGTGGCCGCGAGCGGTTCCTGTGCCGTTAGGCCCCAAATCAGAATGAATTATTGATTTACAAACCGCATTTGTGTAAAGAAAATACACAGAGCAACGAAACGCGCCGGGCATTTATCAAGGTTGGTTGATGAGAAAGGGAGATCTGCGCTCCACCCTGAGAGTGTACCCAGGACACTGCTTACTCTCTACTATTAAAACAATACAGCTTACGGCAATAATTATGGTGAAAAATTCGGCTCGGAACAAGATTAATCTGGCAAATGAAATGAGAAGAATAAAATACTATTCACCTTGATTTATAGTAGCTGCAGACTAGGTGTGTGCTGAAGGGATAACCAGGGTTATATACAGGTACAGGTGGGTCACTCCAGAGGTATATGCAGTCCTGTGTCAGCTTTGTTTAACCCTATGAAGAGTACAGCACTTACTGTGCAAAATGTCATCTGGTCTCATAATTGGTCTGTAAACTGTGTTATTTCTAAAATAGATAGATAGATAGATAGATAGATAGATAGATAGATAGATAGGTAGGAGATAGGTAGATAGGAGATAGATAGATAGATAGATATATAGATAGATAGGAGATAGATAGAGAGATAGATAGATAGGAGATAGGAGATAGATAGATAGATAGGAGATAGATAGATAGATAGATAGATAGATAGATAGATAGATAGATAGATAGATAGGATATAGATAGATAGATAGATAGATAGATAGATAGATAGGAGATAGATAGATAGATAGATAGATAGATAGATAGATAGATAGGAGATAGATAGATAGGAGATAGATAGATAGATAGATAGATAGATAGGAGATAGATAGATAGGAGATAGATAGATAGATAGATAGATAGATAGATAGGAGATAGATAGATAGATAGATAGATAGATGATAGATAATAGATAGATAGATAGATAGATAGATAGGTAGGAGATAGGTAGATAGGAGATAGATAGATAGATAGATAGATAGATGATAGATAGATAGATAGATAGATAGATAGATAGATAGATAGATAGATAGATAGATAGGAGATAGATAGATAAACGATGATCCACGGCACTCCGATTAGGTGAAAAAACTTCAAATTTATTCAAAGGGGTAAATCACATAGTGCAACACAGCAAGACTATAGATAGATAGATAGATAGATAGATAGATAGATAATAGAAAGATAGATAGATAGATAGATAGATAGATAGATAGATAGATAAAAGATAAAATGTTTGTATATCCTATTTATCTGTTGATCTCATATCTATCTAATGTATTTTCTTTCTTTCTTTCTTTCTTTTTTTCTTCTCTATAGATTGAACAACAAGATAAAAGGATAGGAAATTAAAGATGAAATAATCACATGATCTTCACTAATCATAGCTCTCCGTCCATTTATCCAGACCTCCAGACATCCTTTGTGGACAGACAGACAGACAGACAGACAGATAGATAGATAGATAGATAGATAGACTAGTTTTGCACATGCCCGATATAATACACATTATAGACCACCTATACAATGTTACAGTAAGTAACCTATAGATATGGGAAATTATAACCTCATACGTAACTGTGACTCAAAGCAGAACCCAAAAGTTAGACCAACACCATGACTGAGGCCATAGACTGGACCTTATAATTCAGACTATATATTAATAGCCCTGGTGGACCCTCCCAGTGGACACTCGGAGCTTCTCCAGATCCTCAGTTGTTCTGGGCATCACCCATTGCCATAACTTGGATATCATGTATGTGGTGGCGCCAATCTATCAGCTGTATTATTTGGGTAACTTATCAGTGCACCAGCCATAAGGTTCTATAAGAAAACGAGTTGTATTTAACCTGTCTAGCAAACAGTGATCCATTTATCCTGCCATTCACTATCTACAGAAATTTGGGCTAGTTCTGACACTATTACTTAACCCTTCCCACCCTGCTGGATACGACAATAGGACAACAAAGGGTTGAACCTGAACTTGTGTATAACATTTACGTGAATTGGAAGATCAGTAGAGAGAAACTAACAATAGAAGATCCAGCTTGAAGCAAGCCAGCCGTATTAGTATGAAGCAGAGCCGGCACGGTGCACACAAGACTTTGGGGACATGTAAATAGGTTAATGTAGCTCTCCGAATGGTTTGCATGGGTTGTGGAGAGCAGATGGTCGGATACGTTGGATTGCTATGAATGACTTTAAGGAACATGCTTGATTTGGTAGGTGAGGTTGATGAACTTTGCAGAACACTTCTTCAGAGGCGCCATGGATTTCAATGGTTTGGGGTTGTGCATGTGTGACGCTACGGAGATCAGTGGTGCTGAAGAAGTGCTGTGTCAGGAGCCGAGCCAAGGAAATCTGCAGCAAGGGCAGTGGGGGTTCTGCTACATTAGCTCCCTCCTTGGCTTCCTGATTCCTGGAGTTGGTGGCGGTCCAGCTCACGAGCCTCTCCGATACTATCATCTAATATATCTAAAAAATGCAACGAGAAATCCCCTTTACTGCTGGGTGGCCCTTTAAATCAATGATAAACATTAGTTATATTTTTGTGTTTGCTTCCGGCAGACATACTGGTATAATATGAGGCCATGTTCACACATGGTATAACACCGGCCGTTCTGTGACCCGGCAGGGTGACAGAACGACCGGTGTTACTGAAGATCTTCATTTCTGGTGAATTCCGATGCAGGCGCATCTGTGGCGGCATGTAACCCAATTCAACACTGCACGCAATGGAGCGTGCGGCCGAAGCCACACGCTCCATTGTGTGAGCTAACATGTCTGTGCGGCTGCTATGTCAGTTTTTCATGCGGCCGATTATCAACGCTGTCTTGGTGATGGTTCCTGTAATGCTGCATGACATGTGTCTTTGCCACAGAAGGACCTTCCTGCTCAACCAATCAGTGGCCATCGCAGTGTCAGCTGTCAATCTATTATCTATCTATCTATCTATCTATCTATCTATCTATCTATCTATCTATCTATCTTGCACTGATGGAAAAATGTGAAATGAAGGTTCTTAGAAGGTGCTGATGAAGAAAGGGGGGGGGGGGGGGGGGGGGGGGGGGGGGGCGGGTGAGATGAATGCTGAGGAGGGAAGTCGTCCCCCTATACTTGTCCCTCTATATTTTACTGACAGCTTACTCCTATATTGGGCCTAATAATATATAAAAAGTTGAAGTTTTCCTATTAGACCAAAAAATATCCAATTGTCCTGTCACTTTAAAATTTGTCAGATCTGGACAGACCACCAGTCAAATTTGCCCGGAATAGAATTTAAGACTGAAAGATCACATCCGCTGCCGATCCTTCTGGGAAGCAGGAGCTGTCAATCATTGATGTGCTCCATGAAGCAGATCAGTGATTGACAGCGATGTGTCCCGGGAGGTTCTGCAGCAGCTACACTCTTCTCTGCCTTGACCTCTGTGATGGATAAATGAAATCTCGCAGTGATCAAAATCGTTAAAATACAAAGCAGCCTGGAGGGGAACGCGCCCCCTGATTCCCGCGCTGGCTTCTCCCATACAGAGGTCGATATCGCTAAAACTCTTTCAGAACTTTCTGTTTACATTGTTCACACTGTCCTGCAGATCACACACAAATGGCTCTCTGTAACTCAACGCATAGTGCCACCTACTTACAGTATATATATTGTGTTAGATATGTTAGGTAAATATTTATTTATTTTTTACATAATATTTAGAAATAGACAGATATGTGAGAGATAGATAGGAGATAGATAGAGAGAGAGAGAGGAGAGAGAGAGAGAGAGAGAGAGAGAGAGAGAGAGAGATAGATAGATAGATAGGAGATAGATAGATAGGAGATAGATAGATAGATAGATAGATAGATAGATAGATAGGAGATAGATAGATAGATAGATAGATAGATAGATAGATAGAGAGAGCGAGAGATAGATAGATAGATAGATAGATAGATAGATAGGAGATAGATAGGAGATAGATAGATAGATAGATAGATAGATAGATAGATAGATAGGAGATAGATAGATAGATAGGAGATAGATAGATAGATAGATAGATAGATAGATAGATAGATAGGAGATAGATAGATAGATAGATAGATAGATAGATAGGAGATAGATAGATAGATAGATAGATAGATAGATAGATAGATAGGAGATAGATAGATAGATAGATAGATAGGAGATAGATAGATAGATAGATATATAGATAGATAGCAGATAGATAGATAGATAGATAGATAGATAGATAGGAGATAGATAGATAGATAGATAGATAGATAGATAGATAGATAGATAGATAGATAGAAAATTTGTCCCGGGAACATGCCTGTAGTCCAAATCAGTGGTATATCAAACTAAATAAGATAAGATATAATTGAAATGCAGACGATTTGTTTCACAACCAAAAATAAGGTAGGTGAGGTTTTCTTTATCAATAAAAATGACCGTATCAGTAAGGAATGGGTTAATCAGTTTACTCTCCCCCCACACAGAACTCCCCGGAGGCTGCAGACCTGCTGGTGCTAGTGCTGACTGCCTGGAGCAGCTATCTATCTATCTCCTATCTATCTATCTCCTATCTTCTATCTATCTCCTATCTATCTATCTCCTATCTATCTATCTATCTATCTATCTATCTATCTATCTATCTATCTATCTATCTATCTCTCTATCTATCTATCTATCTATCTATCTATCTATCTCCTATCTATCTATCTATATCTATCTATCTATCTATCTATCTATCTCCTATCTATCTATCTATCTATCTATCTATCTATCTATCTATCTATCTATCTCCTATCTATCTATCTCCTATCTATCTATCTATCTCCTATCTATCTATCTATCTATCTATCTATCTATCTATCTATCTATCTCCTATCTATCATCTATCTATCTATCTATCTATCTATCTATCTATCTTCTATCTATCTATCTATCTATCTATCTATCTATCTATCTATCTCTCTATCTATCTCCTATCTATCTATCTATCTATCTATCTATCTATCTATCTATCTATCTATAGTTTATGTCATTTCCATGCAGAATTGTGGGTGATTTCATGCAGAATGTACAAGGTTTAAACTACCTGCAATTTGGGACACATCTGGGCCGTGTGCTGAGCATTCCACATCCTGTTCTCTATTTTCCTATTATTTACCATGTTAATCCTCAGTTCCTGAATGCTGATTTTACTGTCGGTCCGGAGACTGCTGGCGGATGCTGTATATACATCTCACCCAATGAGCTGTAATAAGTGTAAACTTCCCTGTAGCAAAGTCATTACTCATACGTACAGATTACGTGTATTATGACAATTGGCTTTGCGGAGGATGATGGGCTTAAGGCTCCTTTATGAAGCATCCAGGCGGGTTGGTAAATTGGTAATATTAGTAATAAAAGCTTCAGGGTCTTTCTGGGAAATAAAATAAGTAACTTATGCGTCCTGAAGACAAGTCGACTCTTGCTGGTTACTAGTCGCGGAGCTCTGTGTAATCACCGGCAGGTGCCCTGTTATGCATGTGGTCATGTGACTGACATAGGTGGCCCATGTCAACTGCACATGCATGTTCATCATAGCTCATAAATGATGTCTCTATGGATGTCATGTTAGAAGTACAATATGGAAAGCCATAAAGGGCCTTGACCTATGAAGAACGGCCAACAAGAGGAAGCTTTGGCTGTCCAGGCATGATGGAAATTGTAGTTTGCAACAGCTGGAGGGCCGAAGGTTCCCCATCCCTGTCTTGGGCTATGTTCACACTTCGCAAAAGTTTGGCCGATATTGCCATCGGCAACAATGGCCGTACTTTATGCAGTGTTGAACATTGCCTATTTGAATCTCTATCGGATCCCGGCTGGAGCGTATACACATCGTACATGTCAGTTTTCTGCGGCTGCAATTCAATGAATTGTGGCCCTGGGAAACCCTGTCGGTTCACACAATGAAGCGAGCGACTCCGGCCGCTTGCTTCATTGTGTGCTGTGGGAGGTTCTGATGCGCGTGCTGATGCACCTGCATCAGAACCCTGCGGCCAGAAAGACCATCCGGCCAGTACTTAAGTACTGGCCGGGATGATCCGGGCAGACACCGGCCATTCCGTCTAATACGACATGTGAACATGGTCTTAAGGTGGTATTCCATGGGCCGATGGGGGCCCAATCAACAATGTAAATGAGCGCCGATCTGCTAGATTGGCGATCGTTTACTGGGCCTATTCCACGGCCCAATAATCGTTTAGCGAGGGCTGCAGGGACATCGTTATTGATGTCCTTGCAGCCCTTGTTTAGCATACATTACCTACTATGCTGCAGGGCTTCCTATTCCACTTCTTCTCACTGGGTCCCACGTGCAGCACTAGCTTCGGAGCGGCCTGTCTGAGCTGACAGGCCGCTCAGCTAATCACTGTCCGCAGCGGAGGGGAAGCCCTGCAGCATATTAGGTAATGTATGCTGTTTTATGAAATCGTCGGTCGCCGGCCGTGCACCGCTATTCCACATAGCAAAGCATGGTCAGTGACCGATGATTTTAGGTTTTCACCTAAATAAACGATCAGCCGATGACACGATCATCGGCTGATCGCTGTCTCTATTCTTGGAGCAATAATCGGCCGAATCGGGCCGATTCGGCTAATTATTGCTCCGTGGAATAGGCCCCTTAGACCATCTACTTTAGTGGCAATGTAAATAGCCGTAGTATTATACCAGAACAGCGAGGCAAGTAGCCAATTAAATACATAAAAAACTCAATGCTACGAAGTAACAAAGTCAATGCAACACTCAAAAATAATTGTGTAACTTTCTATTATGGAAGCATTTCCAAGCTTACAACATCCCTCGAAGAGAAGCGGCTGCTTGCATAGGTCAGTATAGCAGAGCTGATTAACCCCATTAGAGCCACGGCATGTCCCTGGGGTCATCTCTCAGCTCTTTACCCCTCCTGGACCTTTTTGTAATCTAATAATGCAATAATCAGTATTTTAGCTGACTTGGACGTCATTTACCGAGCGGAGCATTGGCTGCGAAAGAAAGAGACTGATGACCTCCAACACACTAGCATATTATCTGCGTATAATAGGGAGATCTCAAGCCTGGAGGTTAAAAATCTCCTCGCAGGGAAATGTAGGAAACATGCAAGCCTAACGCACACCAGTATAGATGGCGACGACTGCGGAGGATTAGTGATACTAAATAACTGGGTGCCCAATATCTTGTGTAAGGCGAAGTGAAGGACGCGGCCAGAGAAGAACTCAATCACTATCGGAGATATGCATTTGTTCATGGTTTCGTTCATGGATCGTACGGATAATGCTTCCTTAGGATACAAAATGTTAAATGTAGAAAAATGGCAATTAAAAAAAGTTTTAAAACAAAATAAAAAATGTAAGATGAAAAAGAAAAGTTATATAATACTATGTATAGTCCCTACTGTCTTTCTCTGCATTAAATGATTAAAAAAAGTGCCATACTTACCTCCCTTGTTCCCCTGCTGCTCCCACTGTCAGACCTTCAGGTCCTGGCTTGGTTCACATTTCTATCAGCTTTCAATAATGTCAAATAGTTGAATGGAGGAGAGAGATGTCATGGAAACTGAGAGTGTAGCCAGGACCAGAAGATCTGACAATGGGAGCACAAGCAGAGCAAAGAAGGTAGTATGCGCTTTTTATTTTTTTACATTTAATGCAAGGGTAGGCAGAATACAATTTTTTGTATTTGCCTGGAAACCCCTTTAAATGGAGTATGTTCACTGGTCCAGCCGCCAATCACTGACTGAGACAGAACAGCACAGCAGCCAGTGATTGGCTGAGTGGGCTGTCACTCCCGAGATGAGAGTGACAACCTGCTGAACCAGTCACTCAATCACTTAGACAGGACAGCCCCATGGCCAGTAATTGGCGGAGCGGGTTGTCATTCCCGTATTAGTCTGGAAGTGGAGGCAGCTTTAATTAGTGGGGGTATAGTGGGGGACACAAACAGGTGAGTATTGATGAGCAAACTGTAATCATTCAGCTGTATTAGTGTTGTTCATTTAAGGTTCGGTTTGACGAACACAAACTTTTCCCCAATGTTTAGCAAACCCTGAAAGAATCCAACAATGCTCAGGCAAGATGGGGCAGGTGGAATTAGTTTAAATAGGTGCTGGTAGCTCTGAATTGGCAGAGGGCAGTAGCAGCTCAAGTCAAGCTACCTCTATAAATCCACCTGCGCACCCTAGTGGCCAAGGGTGTTATTGCAGCGGAAGCTGAAAGAATACGCCAGAAGACGGAAGCAGCCCCAAGACAAGCATAGAGCACAGCAAAGGAGTGAACAGCACAGGTATTACACCGGTAATACCTATCTTCACCCATCATATTTTTTTTTAGGTTAAACATTCATAGAGAAACTCTCCAATATAATTTCATCTGAGAAAGCATATTAAGAGACAATCTAGGATACAATAACGTAACAAGCCTTTAATTTGTAGCTCGGCGACTCACCGATAGATAACATTTTTTTAATTCCTCACATTTTCAAAGCAGACAAAACACATAAAGCATCCCTTGGCACCTTCCCTGGTTGGGATCTTAATGAATGTGTTGTCAGATTATGATGTGTAAATAAACAAACGAATTTATAAAATGCTGAGTGCAGATAATTGGAGAACATACAGCCGACCTAGACAAAAAAAATCCCTCTAAGTACGGAGATATTTATAGCAAACAGAAGGAGTTCATAAGGTGGCAGAATCATTAGGTGTGGAATGTCTTCATTCACGTTCCACAATGCATCTTCCCTTCATTAACACATAAATTCTTTCACACCATAAAAGTGGTAGGAGACGTTTCTATGGATCGCAGGAATTCTTTACTCTTTACTGATACTCGCCGGCGCTTTTTAAATCACCTTAGAATTATAATTGTTTTCCAGAGTTTATGGGGTATTTGTTGCAAAGGACCTGATAGCTCTTTGTTTTAATACATACGAGGGGGAAAAAAGGTTGAAATCAACTGGTATCAGGAAAGTGATACAGATTTGTAAATGACTTCTATTTAAAATCTCTAGTCTTTCAGCTGCTGTATGTCCTGCAGGAAGTGGTGTATTCTTTCAAGTCTGACACAGTGCTCTCTGCTGCCACCTCTGTCCATGTTAGGAAACTGTGAAGAGCAGGAGAGGTTTTTCTATGGGGATTTGCTACTGCTGCTGGGCAGTTCCTGACATGGCAGAGAGGAACTGTGCCCCTGGTGGTCCGGATTCCCAGATACATCAGAGATAGAAAGTCTGTGTTGGCGAAATAGGGGGTCTTGCATGGGTCCCACATACCAATGGGTGACATGTGATGTTAGCGCGCTTATTACTCACCATCTAGCACTTGTAGCACTCTATTTCAATCTTAAAAACAGCAACTATGATATAGTACTGCAAAAATGACACTATTGTGGTTGTCAAGTTTCTTTGCAACATAATTTTTTTTTTGAACACAAGTTCTTTTTTGAACACTATCTGCAAATAGAAGAATGCCGACGGGAGCGAAATTCTTCCCTTCCCTCGCCAACCTCTATATGGGGTATTGGGAGGAGGTCTGTCTATATGTGGATTCCAACCCATACCCAGATTCCATACTTTGGTTATTTAGACGACCTCCTCCTAATATGGTGGGGTGATCAGGAGGACATATCCCGTTTCCATTCATTCATTAATGATAACACACTAAATTTATTATTTACCTTACTTTTGGACCCGTGTTCTATTTCTGTTTTGAATATTGATTTGGTTGCCCACCACAAAGACGACAGAATTACCACCAAACTTTATGGCAAACCCACTTCTGGCAATGGTATCTTACATGCCTCTAGTAGCCATCCCTGGCATCCCATTGGTTTACCGATTGGCGAGTTCTTCAGAGCATGCTCTACGGACTCTGACTATCTCACCCAGTGTGACATTGTACAACGACGGTTGCAAGACTGGGGTTACACCCTGGGCATTATAACCAGGGCAAGAATAATAGCAGATTTCATAGTAGGGATTACCACCTCCAAGATAGGGAACCACACAAGAAAAGCCCCCATAACAACCCTCTGGTATTGGTTGCATCAAGTTAGACTAGAGAGGTTCATTGGATTCTTGAGCTGGATTGACGTTTTCCACAAGAATTAAACAAAACAAACAAACAAACAATCTGGTATATATGTATACTGATATTTTTTTTTTCACATTGTGTATTTCATGTTTTTATGTTATTTACATAAAATTTTATTTTATCTTCTTGTATATTCTGTGTATTTTTGCCAAACTATATCCATATTATGGGTTAATACTGCATTCCACAGTGTCCAGCCTATGCATATAATGTTTGTAGATTTCCGCCCCATGTGGGGGATCTAGGTACCAGGACCTAAACACGCCTGTTATTCTTTATTAAAGGGGTTATCCAGCGCTACAAAAACATGGCCACTTTACACCTACTGTTGTCTCCAGTTTGGGGGGTTTTGAAACTCTGTTCCATTGAAGTGTAAATGGAGCTCAATTGCAAACCGCACCTGAACTGGAGACAACAGTAGGGGGAAAAGTGGCCATGTTTTTGTAGCGCTGGAAAACCCCTTTAATTATACTTGTTACAATGTATGTATTTATACAAGTGTGCCTATGTATCTAACATGCCATGACTAAGGAGTTTTACTCCAAAACACGTAGGAGTTCATTGCTACATCGATGCACTATTTTAATATGAAGAAATAAAGAACCAGTTTTTATTACACATCCGGATACCACTTGATTCTATAAGTCTAAGGGACCTATTTCTGCAACAGTAAGAAAAGTGCTTAACCAAATACCTTTTCCAGTGATGGGGGGGGGGGGGGGGGGGGGGGGGTCTGTACAGCTGTATCCCAACCAACTAAAATTTTTATTAATTTTTTTATTGTATAAGCTGCAATGTTTATGACTTCTATATCTTGCAGTTGCACTAAGATAATAAAAATGATTTTTCATTGATTTTTTTTTTATCCATTAACACTTTCTGAGACTCGTTCCTTTTTTTTTTTTTTTACTTTTCAAATACCTTCAGGTTTGCCTAAAAACAAACCCTTGGCATATGAATACTGGTAGCTGAAGAAGTTGTTTGCCACCCTAAAAAGTATGGTAAAACATGGAAATAGCCAGAAACACACAGGCTGCATAATCCCTTGATTTCAAGGACTCTCTAGGGCTGCATCCAACTTGTTCACCACCGGTAATCAAATTCCAAGATTTCAGGTTCAAAGAAACCCAATGTACAAGTACTCAACGTTTACTCATCTTCATTGCCAGTAGCAAGTTCTGTGTTTTTTTTTTTTTAATATTTTTTTGTACGGGATGCAATAATTTGTGACCTTTTCTGGTCCTTCTATAAATCCATTGCAGTGTCTTCATGTCTGTTAGTAATTTTCGACAGATAACCCATTAGACACTGCCTGAGGCAAAGCCTATTAGGTGAATGCAGATGGCAGACGGGGAGAGCTTTGTTAGGCACTGATCAATCAGCTGTACTCTGTGGGAAGATCCAGCAGCAAAGATTCAATTTCCCTCCGAGGATTCTATATTATACCGATCCCATAGAAATCAATGGGTCTTTCCATGTTACTGGAAGGATACACTAGGTAGATTCTCTCTTTTTAGTCCGACTAATAGGAGTGTGCTGTGAATTCACTAATACGGATGATTGAAAAGCAGTATGTGAACAACAATTATGAGCAAATCGTATGCTTAACCCTATTATTATTATTTTTATTATTATTATTTTTATTTATTTTTTATTTTTTATTTTTGCTGCCTTTCAAACAGGATAATTTTACTCATAAAAAGGAAAACACAAACATTTGAAAAAACACAACCGTATAATGTATGGTAATGACAGTAGCCTGACACTTAAGAGAGACAATACACCCAACAATTATGGCTGCTGGCAGACATCTCTCGCCGTCTCTGATGCGTCCTTGAATTGAGATCTAGGAGGGTTGTGTACGCCACATCCAATCATCTTCATTAGCAGACTGCATTACTTTTTACAGGCTCAGCTTTATTTTTTATTTTTTTCTACAGAAGAACTTACATATGAAACACGTGCATCGAAACCCAAGATAATTACTGTCTCAGTAATAATGAGTCCTAATTGGGAATGCAGACAAATGATATGGTGCTAGAGGAAGAAAATGAGTGTTTATGGGGGGGAAATAGTTCATGCACAAGTCATGGTCAATGATGAGTTTGGATGATGATACTAGAGATGAGCACAATTAGTCAGGACATTCGCAAATATTGGTCGGATTTGTGAATATTCGCAATCAATTTTCAATGAATTGCAATTAAAACAGGCAAAAACATTGTAGCTACAATAGTGGGACAGAGTAATGTTTAGTACAACAGATGTTGCTGGTTACAGTTCCAAAAATTCGAATATGTAAAAAAAAAAAATCACGACCTGGACACCAGTGGAG
>NW_027209492.1:0-21562 GCF_027789765.1 Dendropsophus ebraccatus | reverse complement strand
ACCACGCAGTGTGTAGAGAGAGAGAGGAAGCAACTGTTAGCAGTGCACAGAGCTCGTCATTGACAAAAAGCTGCTGTGCTGCTGCTGTTGTGTACTACAGACTACTGAAAAGATATTGTAGGAAAGGAAAGATCAGGAAAGCGGAAGAGAGAAACATCTAGTGATTGAGAGAGAAATGTAGAGAGGGCGAAAGATAGATATATTAGGCATAGGACAGCAAGGGTGCATGTAACAAAAACAAGCTGTACAGATATACAAGTCCTATACTTCTGATAGTGTGTATATCACATCCGTATTATCCTGAGAGACAAAAAAAACTGGTGCAGGTGTATAGCAGAATATCTTAAAAAAGGGCTATATATATATATATATATATATATATATATATATAAATATATCAGAGAAAAAAGTCCAGCACCAGGTCGGCATGTACCATTAAAATTCATACTTGGGGGGGGCGTGTCTAGCCATGCTGCTGTGAGGACGTGTTCTGCAGAGCTCCTCCAGACCCATTCACCATCCAAAGGCATCCTGCACCTCAATCATGGGGAAAACCTCCAGAAAGCTCAGGGGAGGCTCCTCCACCCGTGCCTGCTCACCCCAGGGGGAAATTGGCCATTATTTCCTCCGGCCAGAGGCATCATACTCACACCAGATGACGGAGCTGCAGGGGAAGGAAGATGGCCGCCGCCATGAGGACCCTGTGCCCGTCACCCCCTCAGCGGCCCGCTTATGGTCAGCCACCCCATCCACTGCTGCCCGCGCTCCAGAGGATCCGCAGCCTCCTCCCAGCCACAACATTGCCACGGGGATCCGGCACAGGCCTCCCGCCCTTCCCCCTCACCATCCCCTCCAGGCTCCGGCGGCCATCTTGCCCGGACGCACAGCGCGGGAGACGCGACACAGGAGCTACCTACACCGCCATCAGCCGTGGAAGAGCTGCACCCGGGGCCCCATCAGGTACCTCTAGACTGTGCCCACTGTCCGGCGCCCCTCTCCTCCTGCCCTCTCCTCATAACAGCCCCCGGCAGGTTGAGGTCCAAATCCAAGATGGCCCCCCCCTCACTGCCCGAGAAGCGGCCGTCATTGCACCCCCTGCTGCAGCACTGAACCCAGCGGCGCCCTTATGGGTGAAATCAGCCCAGGACCTGGCATGGTTCTCCCCCCCCACTTCTTCCCCCTCAGCCAGGAGCCCCCGCACCCCCACTTGCCCTAGCTCCGGTGGGCACACAGGGTGGCCTATCCCCTGCATGGTCCTCAGGATCCTCGTGGGGGGGCTCCCCTGCACTTAACCAGGCCGCACTTGGTCACACAGTGGCCTGCCCCTGCAGGCTCCTCTCCACCCAAGGGACTGTTGCTGGACATTCATCCCTCAATTCCTCCTTCCCTGGTTGGCACCCCACCGATATTCAGACAAGCTACACAGCACCCTCCTCTCTGTACCCAGGAGCTACCATTGCATTTGTCCTCCTCCTGCACTTCTGGCCTTGATGATAGTAGACCTGCATCTCTGGCGGATCTCAAGATCCTTACTCAATCTTTACCCACTAGGAGTGACATCTCAATTCTAGCTAAACAACTGGTGGATGAGTGCAAGCAAGAGTTTGCGCAGTTTCGTACTGAATTAACAGCGGTCTCCACCAGAGTGGATAACCTGGAGGTTGCTCAGGAGACCACATCCACCTCTCTGTCTGCCTTACAGTCCACTGTGAACTTGCATACTGACCAACTGTTTGTCCTCCAGCAACACATGGACGATATAGAAAACCGCAATCGGAGGAACAACTTGCGGATCCGGGGGCTTCCTGAGTCGATTGCTACATCGGACCTGTTTGCTGTTCTCTCCGGTATTTTTAACGATCTCCTGGAGCAGCCGCCTAACACACACATTGAACTGGATAGGGCGCATAGGGCGCTACGCCCACCCAGTCGAGATGACCAGAACCCCAGGGATGTTATCTGTCGGGTTCATTTCTACTCCACTAAGGAAGAAATTCTCCTGAGGGCCCGCAAACGAGGTGCTGTGGTGTATAGGGGGCTCACCTCCTCATTCTGCCTGACCTTTCCCGACACACGCTGGCTCAGAGAGAGGCCCTGCGCCCCCTGTTGGACATTCTCAGAGACCGCAATATACCCTTTCGCTGGGGCTATCCTTTTGCACTGACTGTCCGCCGGAATGGCCGCACCCTCACTCTATGGGCCCCCGCTGATGTTCCGGATTTCCTCAGGGACCTTGACATCACTGGCCTCACTCTCCCGGAATGGCCCTCCCTCCTCTCTTCGACCCGGGGTGCCAAGAGACCTCTCTCACCGAGAGACCCAGCATCTATCACTCAAGGACTCCCTCCGAGATCACCACGTCGCCACGGACACCGTAGATCCTCGCCCCCTGCGCCTCGGCCCTCAGAGTCATCGCGCAATTGAGATGGAGCCATCTGAAATGGAACACCGCAGATGCTTCCCGTGGAGGGACCTTCGATGCTCTCTTTTCTAACACAGTGATTGTTGCTGTTTGACACCTTGTTCATATTGCCCCTTACATCTGTCTATATTGCATCCTTTTTCTGTTCTGCCTCCCCTGGGCAGGTTCTGTTCTATATCTGGTACAGCCCTCATAGTTCTATCCCTGTTTAACCGTTAGTCATAGTTTTGCTTGTTTGCCTTAACTTACTTTCCTCAAGGTCTGCGAGGAGCCCCCTGCACCGCGCATACGGTACTTGTCTGCCTCTCTCCCCCCATAGGTGGGACACCGGACCCGAGTTTTCTCTGGTTTGGTAGCCCTTTAGCTGTGCTTTTGTTGAGAATATGCTGCAGTTTTATTCCTTACTGCTTGTATATTTGTACTCGTGTTGTGTTCTCCCACCTTCCTACCCCACCCCCCTGTTTGTCCTTCACTAATTGTTTTTCCTTTTTTCAAGAGTCGGTTGTCCCTGACGGCCCTTCTTTAGGGTCTCCACGGCCCTCTCCGTAACGCCCCTTGCCCGCACCCCATGGCGAATCTTCATGTTGCCTCTTTTAATGTGCAGGGACTGAACACACCCGGGAAGCGATCACAGATCCTACATCACTTCCACCGTAGAAAGGTACATGTCCTCTGTCTACAGGAAACACATTTCAAGGTCAACCACGCCCCCGCTATCCGTCATAGACATTACACTCAGTGGTTCTTCTCTAACAACCCCGAGGCTAGAACCAAGGAAGTGGCTATTGCCATACATAAGAATTTGCCCTGCCAGATCCTTCACTGCATTACAGACCCGGCGGCTAGGTACCTTATACTCTCCTTATCTGTTAATGGTCACGTTTTCACTATTATCAATGCCTATGCCCCGAATAATGACCAGGTTTCCTTTCTCACCCATCTGATTGAGCTGTCACTACCTGTGGTCAAGGGGACTGTAATCCTGTGCGGTGACCTTAACTTAACTTTGGACCCGTCTATCTCCTACGCGGCCATAAAGAGGGTCAAGCAAGCCTTTCTGTCGCTGCAACTTTATGATGCCTGGCGGCTGTCGCACTCAGCTGATCGGGACTATAGTTTCTATTCCAACCCCCATGGGACTTATAGTCGCATTGACCACATTCTCATACAGCATAGTGCCCTGCCATGGCTCTCCTACACCTCTATTGGCAACATTTTATGGTCAGACCATGCCCCTGTCTTCTGCTCCCTCACACTCCCTTTCCTGTCCAAGCCTCACTGGACCTGGCGTTTGAATGAGTCCCTCCTCTTGGACACCGTTTGTGTTGCTGACCTTAAACAATCGGTCACGCACTTTTGTTCCGATCATGCTGTGGATACTACTTCCCCTATTATTCAATGGAAAGCTCTCAAGTGTGTCCTCCGAGGAGTCCTCATTAAACATGGTTCCAGACTTAAGAGGGGAGAAGGCGGCTTCCCTGACAAAAGCGCTTGCTAAGGTTTTCTCCCTTGAGCTCGCCCACAAACATGCTCTGTCTCTCCCGATTCTGAGGGACTTACAAGCTGCACGCTCGGAGGTTAAACGCCTCTTAGAGGCATCGTGGAGCCGTCTATTGCAGTCCTGTCGTAGTAAATTTTATGAAATGGCAATAAGTGTGGACGCATGTTGGCGAGGGCTTTAAGGGACAAACTGGCGCAATCGCATATCCCCTATATCCGGACCACTGCGAATGTAACTACCCATATCACCCCGGAAATAGCATCCACATTCCATTCCTACTACACTACCCTTTATAATCTTCCTAAACCCTCGGCCTCAGTGCCTGAGCCCTTCTCTCCCCCTCCTATTGCTACTCAGATCTCCAGCGATACGGCAGTAACCCTGGAGGAGCCGTTCGCGTTGCACGAACTCAATTGTGCTATTGCACAACTCCCGGGAGGGAAGAGCCCGGGCCCAGACGGCCTGACAGCCCAATTCTACAAAGTGCTTCAGGAATCCCTAGGCCCCACCATGCTCTCGGCCTTCAACTCCATATCCGACACCGTCCCCTTTCCGCAACACACTACTATGGCCCATGTCGCCCTTATTCCTAAACCGGGGAAGGACCCGCAGACCTGCGGGAGCTACAGGCCCATCTCCCTCCTCAATGTGGACCTGAAACTTTATGCCAAACTAATTGCCAACAGGCTGAACCCACACCTGCCGGCTCTCATCCATGCGGACCAAGTGGGTTTTGTACCAGGGAGGGAGGCCTGCAATAATACTTTCAAGACATTAGACATAATTCATTACGCTCAATCTAACAACGTACCCCTGATGGTTCTCTCTTTAGACGCCAAGAAGGCTTTTGATAGAGTCTCGTGGTCCTCCCTGGTACAAACCCTACAACGTGTGGGCATAGGCCTGTCCTTCCTCTCGAAAATTCTAGCCCTTTATAACACTCCCTCCGCTCAGTTGAAAATCAATGGCACGTTGTCGCCACCCTTTTCTATTTCCAATGGAACGAGACAGGGGTGCCCCCTGTCCCCCCTCCTTTATGTCCTGATCATGGAAAATCTAATGTCCACCATCCGCTCTGACCCAGACATATGGGGGATCACCATTGGATCCCACGAGTATAAATGCTCCGCTTTCACGGACGACCTCTTGCTCTATATCACAAACCCACGTTTGTCCCTCCCTTCCCTTATGTCTCGACTAGACCGGTTTGGTGTATGGTCAAATTTTAAAATTAACCTTGCTAAATCTGAAGCCCTCAATGTCTCCTTGGACAGCGCCACGGTTCGCTCTCTTCAGGAAAATTTTCCATTTGCATCGCCCCCCGCAGGCATATCATACCTGGGCATACGCATCCCCCCCACATTGTCCCAACTCTTTGATGCTAATTTCCTGCCTCTGTTAGGCCGTTTCCGGACGGACCTGACAGCCTGGACCAAGAAATATTTCTCTTGGTTCGGGAGAATTAATATCCTGAAAATGACCCTTCTCCCTCGACTGCTCTATCTCTTGCAGACCATCCCAGTCCGCATCCCCGTTTCCTTTTGGAAACAAGTGCAGCATTGCTTTTCTTCCTTCGTCTGGTCCCCTGGCCATCCCAGAATCAGACGCGAGGTTCTTTCTCGTCCTAAGGATGCGGGGGGGGGGGGGGGGGGGGGGTTTCTGCCAGATTGCCGCCTTTATTATCTATCTTGTGTCCACGTGAGGATCTTGGACATGTTTCATCATTCTACTTCCAAGCTGCGGGTACAGTTGGCACAGGCCCAGTGCCCTCGGTCCCCTACCTTGGCAGACCGCACACCTCTGTCCTACACAACTCGCCATACTCTTGCATCTTTACCAGCCACCGGGTCTCCTTGTGCTCTGTTGGATAGTCGCGGTCCTATGACCCCCGTCACAGATAACCCTGACTTTCAGAAAATATATTACAGAAAATACTGGTCTCATCTACCAAGTGTAGCAGTCAGAATTTGAATATAAAGTCATGGCACAGCGGCAGCAGGAAACCTCACGAAGCGTTTCAAGCAGAGGGCATGGCAGAGAGTCTGGCTCAAGGGGCAGAAGAGGAAGTAGCGCAGGAAGAGGGTCCAGTGGCAGGCCTGAGCTTCCTTTCTCACACCAGGGTCGTGTCCACACGTCTAATTCCACAGTCCTGGAGTGGCTGGCTTACACTTCGACGTCCACAATGATGAGTAGTGAGACAGCCAGCCAGGTATCTGTGGGTACCTCGGACACGATCCTGACTTGGCACGGGCACGCAGCAATTCCCCCACGTCCTCCATCTGACTTCCTCAGCAACATCCCGCTAACCTTTGACTCGCCGCCTGCAAAGGAACTGTTGGCGTCTATGAGCAGCCAACTGCTCTTTGATGATGAGCACGTGGGGGAAGAGACAGGGGACAATCAAGTGCAGGGCATAGCTGTGTCGGAGGCGATATCAGAGCAGGCCCATGTTAGGCCTGGCAGGAGAGCAGTATGCAGTAGACGAGAGACAGGAGCCTCATGAGGATGATAGCATCATTCTGGAACAGGATGATAGTACATCGGATGTTACATGGGACGCACGGTAGGCTATGGCTTATTCGAAGGATTTGTCAACCGGGAATCCGTGCGCCAGCAGGCCCAGGGCTTAAAAGCTTTTATTAATACTATTACTACAGACTGCTGGCTGGGAGTTGCAGTGCTGCTACCACGATTTAACCAGCACACTGTGGTGGCCGGCTGCTGGCAGAAAGGGAGCATTAGGTGTTGCATACACACCCCTAAGAAGTGCTCAGTGTACGCCTTTTTGGTTTTGGGGATGGTGGTCCTGGTGTACTGCACTGTATAGCTGGGATTTGTAGTGCATCCTGCATAGAAGTTACTTCATTGCTCATTGTGTTGGGGTGACAAAATGTGTACAGTTGTTGCCCATAACAGATAGCACTGTCAAGCCCCCCCTAAAATAGTGGGCACTACACTGTATTGCTTCTGTATCAAGCAATGGTTCTCTGTGTCCTCACTGCCATTCTCTGACGACACACTACGTCTGCGGGGGAGCGGGACTGGTTGTTGGGGGCCTGCCGATCGCGCCCCCGCCAACCAGCCAGCTGTTTTAGTTTATTTTTTTAATCTAGCCGTGGCCGGGGCCTCACCACCCCCGTTCGAGAGGCATCAAGTGTACTCTTGATGGTGAGTGGTGAGTGAGAGCAGGCCTAGCCAGTTAGCTGTCAGCACCCGGGTTCATGTCCACTATATATCCCAGCCCCTGGACTCACTCCAATTTTGGGTGGGCTCACTTGCTTCCTCCCTCACTTGTAATGGCTCTTTGTGTGCTGAATGCCATGCAGTGTCTGGCCTAGTTTTGGGAGCCTCACTTGCTTCCTCACTCAATTGTAATGGTTCTCTGTGTGTTCAAGGCCCTGCACTATCTCACCTAGTTTTGGGAAGCCTCACTAGCTTCCTCACTCACTTGTAATGGTTCTCTGTGTGCTGAATGCCATGCTGTGTCTGGCCTAGTTTTGGGGAGTCTCACTAGCTTCCTCACTCACTTGTAATGGTTCTCTGTGTGCTGAATGCCATGCTGTGTCCTATGGCCTAGTTTTGGGGAGCCTCATTAGATGTGCCTGCCCTTGCCTCCTTTTTGCTGGGCCTTAACTGGCATCCATGTTGACTACTGCTGGGCCTTTACTGGCATCCATGTTGGCTACTGCTGGGCCTTAACTGGCATCCATGTTGACTACTGCTGACTACTGGTGTGCCTGCCCTAGCCTCCATGTTGGCTACTGTTGCTCCTGCCTGGCCTCCATGTTAACTACTGTTTCTCCTGCCTGGCCTCCATGTTGGTTACTGTTGCTCCTGCCTGGCCTCCATGTTGGTTACTGTTGCTCCTGCCTGGCCTCCATGTTGGCTACTGCTGATCCCGCCTGGCCTCCATGTTGGCTACTGCTGATCCCGGCAGTTCTCTGTGTGCTCAATGCCATGCAGTGTTTGGCCTAATTTTGGGAAGGCTCACTTTCTTCCTCACTCACTTTTAATGGTTCTCTGTGAGCTCACTGCCATGCTAGGTCTGGTATAATTTTTGGAAGGCTGACTGGCTACCGCTTCTACCTTGTTCACTCTGTCCTCACCGCTATGCTGTGTCAGGCTGAATTTTTGGGTGGTTCATAAGCTACCTCTGTTTTAATGGTTCCCTGTGTTCTCAATGCCATGCTGTGTCAGACTGAGTTTTTGGGTAGTCCCTATGCCTACCTCTGTTTTAACCAGGCTGTTGCACAGAATTAGGCATATTTGTGCCATTAGGCAGCCTTAGAGGCACGCTTACATGCTGCCCCTGCTGTTTCCTTTTCATTTCCATTGTGTTTCCATCAATTTCTGAGGTTGACAGGTTTTCAAAAGACCTTCCCTTTACCCATTGACTTCAATGGGGTTCGTTACTCGAAACGAGCACTCGAGTATCAGGAAATGCTCGGCTCTAGTAACGAGTACCCGAGCATTTTAGTACTCGCTCATCACTAATAATAATGCTGTTTATATACTTTTAATGCATAAGGTAAATGTAACCACACACGATGATTTCTTTTTGTTTCATCATTTTAAAAAGTCTTTTTTTGTATTCTTGAACTAATGAATTATAGGGGTCATTTATCATCAGAATATTATTTTTAAAACTGTAATTTTTATTAAAGTTTAAATTTTTACAAAAATAAATTTGCAGTAAAGATCAAGTAGAACAAAAGTATATGTGGATTGTCAAAACTTAACATGTAGCAACTGTATAAAACAGCCCTAACATATCCAGCTAATAAAATAAAAAATCTTCATAATCCAAAAAATAAGATTTTCCATTCGATCCAATAAACTTGCATATTAGAAGATGACATTTAACATAAAGAAGACAAAGTGGAAGACAAGATGTATGAGGAGGAGTATCCTTGTTGTGTACAATTAAATTCCAAGGAGGACCAAACTACTTTGAATTCCTCCATCTTATTATATAACGATGCAGTGAAAAAATCTAATGGTCTCATCTCCATTATCCAAGCTACCAGATCCATTAATGCGGGTGGGGAAGTTTGTCTCGAACTATAAGAGTTTTCGTGTTTTTTTTTTTTTATAAGATAGTAGAGGAGACACTGAAACTGTCCAGTAGATTTTTATAGATAGACAGTCCACAAAATTAATTGAGCCCACTGCACTAGAACATTTCCAGTATAAAAGGGCGATATTCCCTTTCAACTTATGTAACAATTCTGGAGCATGGTACCGCATCATTAACAAGTTTTTATTGAGTCTCTTTATATGTAGTGCAAATTGAAGAGGTAGCCACTCTGTCCCATACTATCCCCCAAATAATCTCCCACCTATCTATGTACTTATGTCGATGATCAATGAGTTGTCGACACCGGAACCCAATATCCTATAGATATCCCATATTAAGCCCATTGTTGCATTCCAAACTCTAGCTAATTTTTCAAATATAATCGGTTTGGACACAGTGGTAGACCCCTGCTGTTACACCATTAAGTGTCAAAGCCATAGGTATGTAAAGCGTTCCAAAGGAGGCAAATTCTTAAAAAGAAGTTAAAACAAAGCAACAAGTGAGTAATGGGATTTTCCACATCTGTAAATTGGAAAAGCCTTCTATCGCCCCAAACTCAGACCACCCTGGAATCATCAGGGTATTTTCGTGTAGAGTCTATTGCTGCAGTGTGAGTAATAAATTGGTGAATTGAAAGTCCAATTTATGAAGAGGCAAACAGCTAGTCTATTTTTGGAGCAGGATAGGACTTTTTTATTTTTATTTTAGAATTCGAGGCACTTGAAGTTTTAAGTTGCAGGAATCTATCTAAATCACGTAGCACATATTCATTAGTTTGACTTTGGGAAATACACCACCCCTTGTATGGAGTCGGCATGGTACAATTTGGTACAAATGACCTCCAGCAGTCCACAAATGTGCATGTGTATTCATAAACTGTTAAAAACCGACTCTATGAGGATGATATGAGGGCCTGATGTCCACAGATGGGGGTTCTGCTCAGGGCTGGCCTTAGGGTAAATGGAGCCCTGTGTGAAACAGTTTTTTTTGGTTCCCCCCTCAAGGTAACATAAAGCTCTTTCAGCCTCCCACCCCTGCAGACAACACCCATCACCCCCCCAGCCATACACATAACTACCCTACCCCCCAGCCATACACACAACTACCCTACCCCCCAGCCGTACACACATCTACCCAGCCCCCCCCCCCGGCCGTACACACAACAACCAACCCCCCCAGCCATACACACAACTAACCCACGAGCCAATCCCAAAACTAATCCCCCAGCCCCCACACACAACTACCACCCCCAGTTCCCCAAACAACTACCACCCCAGCTCCCCAGACAATTACGAACCCTCAGCCCCACACACAACTACCACCCCCAGCCCCCCACATAACTACAGGCCCCCACACAACTACAGCCCTCAGCCCACGCCGGCAGTTCATACCAGAGCACCGCCCATGGCATGGCTTTATCTGGACTGCACATCCCCTTACTGATTAGCTGGACGTGCAGTCCAGGTGAAGTCATGCTATGGTGCTGCGCAGGGTAGGAGAGGAGCTAACCACTGCGGGAGGAGGGCGGCCAGGGGCGCT
Source organism: Dendropsophus ebraccatus (assembly GCF_027789765.1). NCBI lineage: Eukaryota > Metazoa > Chordata > Amphibia > Anura > Hylidae > Dendropsophus > Dendropsophus ebraccatus. The sequence goes on along the minus strand of NW_027209492.1, from coordinate 11,023 downwards.
TTGGCAGACAGAGAGCTGCACTGCACACCTAACTAGAAATAGAAGTAAGATGTGCTGTGTGTCTGCCGGAACGAACCACCAGGGGAGGATGAAGGGCGGCCAGTTGGGGGGGGGGGGGGGCGCTCCGGCAGAAACACAGCACATCTAACTTTTATTTCTAATTTGGGTTTGCAGTGCGGCTCTTTGTCTGTTGAAGTGCCCCCCAGCTGGCCGGGAGTGAGGCACCCTGTCGCACAGGTCACACACCTCAAAGGCCGCCTCTGGTTGTGGTCACAGACCAACACTGTGCAGGAAACTTGGCACTTGCCAGAGAACACCAGGATTGGCAAATTCTCCACTGGCACCCTGTGCTCTTCACAGATGAAAGCGGGTTCACACTGAGCACAAGTCAGACGCAACAGGAGTCTGGAGCCGCCATGGAGGGCAATCTGCGGCCTGCAGGGCCGTACAGCCATTCATTTACTCGCCAGAGGTAGCCTGACTGCCATTAGGTACTAAGAAAAGATCCTGAAACCCTTTGTGAGACCATATGCTGGTGCAGTTGGCCCAAGGTTCCTTCTAATGCAGGACAATGCTAGACCTCATGTGGATGGAGTGTGTCAGCAGTTCCTGCAAAATGAAGGCATTGAAGCTACAGACTGGCCCACCCATTCCCCAGACCTGAATCCGACTGAGCATGTGTTGCACCACAGACAGTCCAGGAGTCGGTGAATGCTTTAGTCCAGGTCGTATCACATAAATTAGTTACTAAGTCACATTACCAATATGTCCTCTTTATTCTGGCTTCATTTCAAAAACATATTTTACTTTTTTAGGGTGTTCCAGGACTTAGAAATTTATCAGCAAATTACCACATTTTCGTGAAAGTTTCCAAAACTGATTTTTTTTAGGGACCAGTTCTTTTTTTAGGTTGATTTAGGAGTTATGTATACTAGGAACCCCCATAAGTGACCCCATTTTGGAAACTAAACACCTTAAAGAATTAAGGGGTATAATGAGCATTTTAACCCTACAGGGGCTGGAGGAAAGTATTCGCCATTAGGCCATAAAAAAAAATAGAAAAATAAAAATTTTCCAATAGTATATACGTTTAGATTAAAGTTTCTCATTTTCAAAAAGAACATAAGAGAAAAAGCACCCCAAAATTTATAACGCAGGTTCTCCTGAGTAAAACGGTACCTCATATGTGGGCATAAACCACTGCATGGGCACACAGCGGGGCTCAGAAGGAAAGGAGCGCCAATTAGCTTTTTCAATGCAGATTTTGCTGAAGAAGTTTCTGAGCGCCAGGAGCGTTTGCAGTGCCCCTGTAAAGCCAGCGGAGTAAAATCTCGCCATAAGTCACCCATTTTGGAAAGTGCACCCCTCAAGGAATTAATTTTGGGGTGTGGTGAGCATTTGGACCCCACAGGTATTAGAGGAAAGTATTCAAAATTGGCCAGTAATAATGAAAAACTCGATTTTTTCCCAATGATATGTTGGTTTAGTTTAAAATTTCCAAATTTCACAAGGTCACTGGCAACGTGCTGTGGTTAGAGGCAACGTGCGGTGGTTACGGGAAACGTGCGGTGGTTACGTGTAATCTGGGGGGGTTACGTGCAATCTGTCGTGATTACGGACAACCTGCGGTGGTTAAGGGTAATCTGGGAGGGGTTATGGGTAATTTAGGAGTAAACTGCAATTATTACTATAATAAAAAGTGTGTGTTTTATTTTTTTGTATGTTTTCACTTTTTGTACTTTATTCATTCATTTTCACTGTATTACTATGATTACTGTGATATTTTTTATCACAGTAATCATAGTTCAGTTACAGAGACCAAATTGGTCTCTGTCACTTTAAATTTTCAGAGTTGGCTGGTTGTGGAGCGCATGCACATTTCATAACCAGCCAGGTCGCCGAGGAGGAGGGAGCTCCCAGGATCAGGTGAGTATATGGGGAAGGGGGGGTGACTGGGGGACGGGGGGTAACTGGGGGGAGGTGGGGGCGACTTGGGGGACAGGACACTTCACTTTTTATCCCCTGTCACCAATCATTTATGGTGACAGGGGATAAAAAAGTGCCGGCTGCACATGGCACAAGCGATCAGCGGTATATACCGCTGATCGCTTGTACCGGGACCCCGCAGGGGGGTTTTAATTAATTTTTACTACAAAATCACTGTGAACATATATACTCTGTTCACAGTGATGGCGGCGGCCATCTTGCATCTGATGGCCGCCGCGGGGAGGGGGGGTTAGTGACTGGGGCACTAGGGGGCTGATCTGGGCTCTGATTTCACTTATTTCATCTCCCCCACCGTGGATTCACGGTGGGGGAAGATGAAATGCAGCAGCGGCACCGGCCCATTAGTGACCGCCGTATCGGCGGTCACTAAGGGGTTAACCCCTTGCCGAAGAATGACATTTGGGGAACGTCATGTAAAACAAGTAGTTCCCGCAACATGACGTTCCCCAAACGTCATGCTTTCCCTGCCTCTCCCCGCTGTCCCTGACGGTGATCGGGCAGCGGGAGGAGGCTATGTCACACAGCATCCTCCCGCTGCCTCTGCCCGGATGGGAGCCGCGCTCCCCGCGGGCAGTTAACCAGATAAACGACACGGTCAATACGACAGCAGCATCTATGGGCGAGATTTGTGTCCTCCCGCCGACCGGGCGGTGGGAGGAGGCTGCAGAACGTTGCCTCCTCCCGCCGCCACATCTGATGTGTCCCCCGGACCCCCATCATCCCCCGATACCGGAGGATCGCCGCTATTACCGTTATAGCAGCGATGCGCCGGTACCGGGCATTACCGGCGCCGCCGACAGCTTTCATCTCCCCCACCGTGAATCCACGGTGGGGGGAGATGAAAATGTATCCCCCAGACCCCAGATCAGCCCCCCTAGTGGGCGATCACTAACCCTCTCCCCTCCCCGGACGGCCATCACATCCAAGATGGCCGCCCCCATCCCTGCGAACAAACGATGTTTGTTCACAGGGATGGAAATTAATAAATGATCAAAACCCCATGCTCTCCCCCACCGGAGGTAGCGGAGAGCATGGGGCAGTGATCGGGGACCCCCCCGTGTGGTCCCGGAGCAGGCGATCTGCGGTATATACTATATACCGCTGATCGCCTGTTCCCAGTGCAAAGATGCACTTTTTATCCCCTATCACCATAAATCATTGGTGACAGGGGATAAAAAGTGATACAGTGTCGCCCCCCAAGTCGCCCCCCACCCCCCTGTCACCCCGTCCCCCAGTCACCCCCCCTCCCCTACCCCTTATACGTTACCTGATTCTGGAGCTTCTTCCTCCTCGACGTCCTGGCTGGTTATGAAGTGTGCATGCGCTTCACAACCAGCCAGCTCTGAAAATTTAAGTGACAGAGACCAATTTGGTCTCTGTCACTGAACTATGATTACTGTGATAGAAAATATCACAGTAATCATAGTAATACAGTGAAAATGAATGTATAAAGTACAAAAAGTGAAAAACATACAAAAAAAATAAAACACACACTTTTCATTATAGAAATAATTGCAGTTTACTCCCAAATTACCCCTAACCCCCCCAGATTACCCGTAACCACTGCAGGTTGCCCATATCCGCCCCAGGTTGCCCGTAATCACGCCAGATTGCACGTAATCACCGCACGTTGCCCCTAACCACCGCACATTGCCTCTAACCACCGCACGTTGCCTCTAACCACCGCACGTTGCCCCTAACCACCGCACGTTGCCCCTAACCACCGCACGTTGCCTCTAACCACCGCACGTTGCCCCTAACCACCGCACGTTGCCTCTAACACCGCACGTTGCCTCTAACCACCGCACGTTGCCTCTAACCACCGGACGTTGCCTCTAACCACCGCACGTTGCCTCTAACACCGCACGTTGCCTCTAACCACCGCACGTTGCCTCTAACCACCGCACGTTGCCCCCTAACCACCGCACGTTGCCCCTAACCACCGGACGTTGCCTCTAACCACCGCACGTTGCCTCTAACACCGCACGTTGCCTCTAACCACCGCACGTTGCCCCTAACCACCGCACGTTGCCCCTAACCACCGCACGTTGCTTCTAACCACCGCATGTTGCCCCCAACCACCGCACGTTGCCCCCAACCACCGCACGCTGCCTCTAACCACCGCACGTTGCCTCTAACCACCGCACGTTGCCTCTAACCACCGCACGTTGCCTCTAACCACCGCACGTTGCCTCTAACCACCGCACGTTACCTCTAACCACCGCACGTTGCCCGTAACCACCGCATCTTGACCGTAACCACCGCACATTGACCGTAACCACCCTATGTTGACCGTAACCACCCCGAATTGCCAGTGACCCCCTCCAGATGGTGCGTAATCAGCCCTGACTGCCCGTAACCCCCGTAAATTAAGAAATTTTAAACTAAACAAACATATTATTGGAAAAATTCGAGTTTTTCATTTTTACTGTCTTATTTTGAATACTTTCCTCTAATACTTGTGGGGTCAAACCGCTCACTGCACCCCAAGATGAGTTCTTTGAGGGGTGCACTTTCCTAAATGGGGTGACTTTTGGTGGGGTTCTATTCTGCTGACACTACAGGGGCGCTGCAAACGCACCTGGAGCTCAGCATTTCCAGTTCAGATTTTTTCGAAGAAGTTTCTAATTGGCCCTCCTTCCCTTCTGAGCCCGGCTGGGTGCTCATACAGTGGTTTATACCCACATATGGGGTACGGTTCTACTCAGGAGAACCTGCGTAACAGATTTGGGCATGCAGCTTCTCCCCTGTTCCTAGTGAAATTGAGAAATTTCAAACTAAACGAACATATTATTGGAAAAATTCTAGTTTTTCAATTTTACTGTCTTATTTTGAATACTTTCCTCTAATACCTGTGGGGTCAAAATGGTTACCACGCCCCAAGTTGAAATCTTTAAGGGGTGTACTTTCAAAAAAGGGGGTGACTTTTGGGGGGGTTCTCTTCTGCGGACACTACAGGGGCACTACAAACGCACCTGGCGCTCAGAAACTACTTCAGCAAAATCTGAACTGTAAATGCTAATTGGCGCTCCCTTCCTTCTGAGCCCTCTTGTGTGGCCATACAGTGGTTTATGCCCACATATGGGATACCGTTGTATTCAGGAGAACCTGCGTTACACATTTTGGGGTACTTTTTTTCTCTTGTTCCTCGTGCAATTGAGAAATTTCAAACTAACCAAACATATTATTGGAAAAATTCGTGTTTTTCATTTTTACTGTCTAATTTTGAATACTTTCCTCTAATGCATGTGGGGTCAAAATGCTCATCCTACCCAAAGATGAATTCTTTGAGGGGTGTACTTTCGAAAATGGGGTGACTTTTGGGGGGATTCTATTCTGCGGCCACTACAGGGGCTCTGCAAACGCACCTGGCGCTCAGAAACTTCTTCAGCAAAATCTGCATTAAAAAAATTAATTGGCGCTCCTTCCCTTCTGAGCCCGGCTGTGTGCCCATACAGTGGTTTATGCCCACATATGGGGTACCATTGTATTCAGGAGAATTTTGGCATGCTTTTTTTTTTCTCATGTTCCTTTTGAAAATGAGAAACTTTAATCTAAACGTATATATTATTTGAAAATTAAAATTTTCGATTTTTTTTACGGCCTAATTGTGAATACTTTCCTCCAGCCCCTGTAGGGTTAAAATGCTCATTATACCCCTAGATTAATTCTTTAAGGTGTCTAGTTTCCAAAATGGGGTCACTTATGGGGGTTTCCAGTATACAAGCCTTCTAAATCCATTTAAAAAAAAGAACTGGTCCCTAAAAAAAAAATCAGTTTGGAAATTTTCACAAAATGTGATAATTTGCTAATAAATTTCTAAGCCCCGTAACACCCTAAAAAAGTAAAATATGAGCAGCGGCATGGAAATCCACTGACACTCCTTCTAGTCAGGCACTGATCAGCAAGCTTAGAGATATCAGGAGGATGGAGTACCTCTCTGCTTTGAATGCCAATACAGTTGAAAAATTTGGCTTGGTCTGGGACCCCTGGGATGCCCGTTACCCGCCAGCCTTCCCCTCCTAATGTACTATCCCTTAGTCTCATGTCTGTTTTTGTCTTTCTGTTTTGGTCCGTGTTATTTGTTATATGTAGTTTCTATGTTACACAGGAGTTTCTGTTGCTTTGCCCCAGGTTACTATTTCTTTTATTTTGTGTTTTGTTCCTGCTCCTTATACGGGATACTTCAGTTTAAGGTCGTACATTTTGACATCTATATTGCTTCTTGGCCTGATAGATCTTATACATAGTATTCTTTCATCATGGGGTGACATTACACCCACGTGAAATTGTTTCTCCTGTATGACCACCAATGTTCAAAGCTAACTGTATCCTTGTAATGTTTGTTTTATAAATTGAAATTTTGTAATAAATAAACAGTTTATTAAAAAAAAAAGTAAAATATGTTTTCCAAATTATGCCAGAATAAAGAGGACATATTGGTAATGTGACTTAGTAACTAATTTATGTGGTATGACTTCCTTTTTTAGAAGCAGAGAATTTCAGAAGTTCATAAAATGCAAAATTTTCTAATTTTTCATGATATTTTGACACCAAAAATACACAAAGTAGTTAACAAATTTTGCTACTAATATAAAGTGTCATATGTGACGAAAAAACAATCTCAGAATCGCTAGCATACGTTAAAGCATCACTGAGCTATAAGCGCATAAAGTGAGACAGGTCAGATTTTGAAAAATGAGCCTGGTCATTAAGGCCCAAATAGGCTTTAGAGGCAAGGGGTTAATGAGGGTCAGCTGCGGGATCGCAGCTGATTCTCATTACCTTCGGTGCTTCACTCAGATGAGAGTGGGATTGCTATCTCTGCAGCGATCCCGTTCTCATAAAGCCCCCCTAAGTCAGGAACGTATATATACATTCCTACTGCACAGGGTATGTGCAATAGGAACGTATACATACATGTTACTGACGTGAAGGGGTTAAGGACATTACAAAGAAGTTGGATCAGCCTTTAGGGTGTTTTTCCACTTTAATTTTGTGAGTGACTCCAAATCCAGACCTCCATTGGTTACTAAATTTGATTTCCGTTAATAATGTTTGCGTGATTTTGTTCTCAGTAGCACATTCAGCTTTGTACAGAACAACTCGTTCATATCTACTAATGATCGAAACTGAAAACATCCCGAAATAGACCTAAAAGTGTCACTTGCTTTGTCTATGAAAGTGAAAATAAATAATGTAAATAAATCTACAAGCTAAATTAGCTAAATTGAATGATCTGATGTTCTTTTCTACAAAACATAATGAGGTGTTTTTTGTATATATATGAGTTATATAAGAAGAAAACATAAAAGAAAAGGCAAATTCATCTATATTTTGAGATGTTGATTAACGTCAAATCTGTTTTTCAAAATGCAAAATCCATTTTTCCTGGACCAGCACCTGAGAATGGCTTCTTGTTTTCCCAAAATCTTAGAGACCTTTGTGTACTGTGAGAAACTTCAACTTTTATAAAAACTAATTAAGTAGTGACTTCCAGATGGTGTTATGACTGAAGCGAATTTTTGTGGGGGAGTTACAAAAATTTATTGGAACTAAAATGCTGATTGAGTTGTGCCAATTTTTTTTTTTAATAAAAAAATTACATTCACGTGTACGAGAGTATAGAATTTATTATTGTACAATTATTCTGTCTACTGTTGGCATCTGATGTGCAACCTTGACCTGGCACCTATTAGTGATATATTATGATTCTTACACAGACAGCCCACATGGTTTAGATTGACAGCCACTCTACCATGGTAATGTAGCTATCAAAGTGAATGGCTCCATTTGAATAACAATCTCTGCCCTGGATCTAGTGAGCATGCATAACGTATTATGTTAGGCTGGGTTCACACTATGTTTTTGTAATCAGTTTTTTCATCCGTTTTTTGCAAAAAAAAAAAAAAAAGAAGATGGAAAAAAAATGGATGCATTTGTGTGCATCCGTTGTGATCCGTTTTTGCATTGACTTCCAGTATAAAAAAAAAACTGATCCTTTTTTTAACGGACACAAAAATGTAGTCAACCTTATTTCTGTGTCCATTTAAAAAAAAGAAACAGATCTGTTTTTTTTTTTTTTTTTTATAATAGAAGGCAATGGAAAAATGGATTAAAATGGATGCACTGAAATGCATCTGTTTTTCATCCCTTTTTTGCAAAAACAGATGAAAAAAATGGATTGCAAAAATGTAGTGTGAACCCAACCTAAGTAGTTCAGTTTTATGCTACTCCTGAGGCCATTGTTCAAGCGGTCTCCTGGTTTTAACACTCTAACCCCTCTACAGGATTTTGCATTGCAAATTGCAAGGGTTCAGGCAAGAGAGTAACTCCATGAAAGAGCGCATCAGTATCAGGCATGTTGCTAGAATGAAAAAAATAAATAAATAATAAAAAATATATATATATGTATATATATATTATATGCTCTGCAGCTTGTATAAGAGATTGCAATTAAATCCAGTAACTCACAGATGCCATCTTCTGTAATTCAAGACATTCTTAACGCCCATGCAGTACACCCATGCCCCCTGTGCCTCCATACAGTACTATTGCCCCCTCTGCCTTTATACATTATCATTTCCCCTATGACTCCAGATATTAGTTATTAATATTGTCCCTTTTTGTCTCTATAAGGTATTAATGCCTTCTGTACTCCCATACAGTAATGTCCTCTGTGCCCCCATAACAGATAGTGTATTTTTAGTGGATAAATGGCAGTACTGTGAATAACTGATGTGGAAACTGTGGATCACCATGTGCCATTGGTGTGAGAGGGGAACATTGGCTACAAAGATGCATGGGTGGACTGTCATGCTACAGTGGAACAGTTCCTCGCCAAAATTAATCAAGGGGCTAACAGACATGTCTAAAACAACAGTTCAGCAAAACAAACTTCATAAGTTGCCTAGAGATAAAAAGCTTTAATTGGACCTTTGCTAACTGGAAAATAGTTGGCTACTTCATTGAGTCATGTTTTCTCAATTGAACAAGTGGACGATGAATGTTGGTGTTTTAGGAAAGGAACACCTGAGAATAAATACCCTGCAAACATTGCTGGAAGATTGTAAGCTGGTGGTGGCAGCATTAGGGTACAGGGAATGTTTTCATGGCATTATCTGGGAAGATACTCCCGACCAATTTGGGTATGAATCCATCCTTGCCGATCACATGCACCCATACATGCCAATTCTTCTCTGGTGCAGATGGGATCTTGTAGCTAGACAATGTGACATGCCACATGGCTAGAAATGTCTGACATTGGTTGGAAAAGCAAGACCAAGATTTCTAATTAGTACCCTGGCCCTTTATTTCCTCAGACATTAACTTAAATAAGCATCTATAGCAGGGGTGTCATGTTTGCCCTATGGATGCAACTAAGTCACTCCCAGTCCACCTGGCCACTGTCTATGCTGCACACAGCAGTTATTCTGGATATTAGCTGGTAGTCAAATTAGTGTGACTTGATCGTAATAATAATAACAACAATAAAATACAGTATATAATATGCATAAGAACCAATGCAGTATGTTGAAGGCTTAAAGAAAAGTATAAATGCAATAGGAGCTGGAATTGTAAAGCGACTCTGTATCCACTAACCCACTCCACCAAACCGCTAATACCATCCATTTAAGGAGAGTAAATCCTTTTAAAATGTGCCTGCCTGGTGCCTTAGTTAGAGCAAAAAAGATCTTTTAATCTTCAACTCTGTGTCATACTGGCGTGGCCTAGAGTGTCTGTGATTCACGTCTGCAACGCCTTTCCTTCCTTCCTCCCCATCCTTATTATCATTAGAAACACCCCCAGGTAGGATTTTATTAATTGCTCGTCTAAACTGCACCTGTGACCAGTGGCGTAGCTACCATAGAGGCAGGGTAGGCAGTTGCTACAGGGCCCGTGCAGGAGGTGGGCCTGGGGGAGAAGGTATGAGCATGTGTCCTTCTGCTTAACCCCTTCTGTACTGCAGTGTGTAAGTGACCCAAAATTTACTTACATGCTGCAACAAAAAAAGGTTAACAAGCAGAAGACAAAGAGATCTCCTCTGATAACTTCTGACCCCTGTTCTCCAGATGCCACAATCAAGTAGGAAAATGTGCAGAGGTCACTTACACCCTGAAGTACATAAGGGGTTAAGCAGAAGGTAGTCTGCTCCCGCACCTATTTTATGCCCACATCACAGAGCATAATATATATATATATATATATATATATATATATGTGTGTGTGTGTGTGTGTGTAGGGTGGCAACACCCCTTAATTTTGTGAACACCTGTGATAGTGTGTATATATTTGCGGCACGTATCACGTGTTTATGCTTGAAAAAGACCGCGAGAGGCGGTTGAAACGTTGCACCCTTTTGTTGTATGGAATAAATTCACGTTGGAATCTACTTGAACGGAGTGCTGCTGGTTCATCCATATATATATATATATATATATATATATATACACACATACAGTATATATATATATATATATATATATATATATATATATATATATATATGGCCCTGTGAATCCTAGCTACACCCTTGCTGTGGCGCTACAGCCCAAGTGTCATTTTAGACAAAGTGATTAATAGGAAAAATCCTGCATGGGGCATTCCTAATGATGAGGAGGGTGGGGAGGAAAGAAAGGAGAAGCGTAGCAGACCTGGAGCAAAGACACACTAGTATGACACAGCGCTGCAGATTAAAATATAATTTTTTGCTCTAAACCAAGGCACTGGGCACATTTAAAAGACACAAACAGTAAAAGATTTTACTCTCATCAAATGAATGGTACTAGCGGTTTGGTGGGTTGGTTGATGGATACAGAGTGCTTTAATTTCTGTGCGTGCCTAAAAAAAAATTGAGGAAGAGTAACAGTGTCAAAATTTTAACACCTATAAAATAGAATAATCTAAAAACCAAGGTTCTTTATGATCACATTTTTTTAAAGTATTGTAAGATAATCATGTCAGATGTAGTAACTACCCAACTGCAACAAGTAAAAATTTTCTATTTCTAGATTCC
>NW_027209491.1:0-21619 GCF_027789765.1 Dendropsophus ebraccatus | reverse complement strand
TCCACCAAGCCTGGAAGCCCCTGGAGGAAAGGCTGAGTGTGAACTGCCCTATACTAGTGGTGTTGTGTTCATCCCATTCAAGTGTGTAATCTGTTTTATCTGGTTGTCTACCTCCCTCCATTCCAGGCCTGACACTCAGTCTTACCTGGGAAATCACTATTCATGGAATGCATGGTCAATATCTGGTTCACTCCATGTTGGGGTATCTGGTTCCTGGGCAGCGTGAGCTTTGTTCGGGCTTCTGGTGAGACTGACGACACCTTCAATGGGCCACTTACATCACCTTCAGCTGCTGTTTGGTTTCTGCAGTGGCTGGATCGCCATGATCCCGGCTATCTGAGCACCACAGGGAAATCCAGGTGCTGTGGAGGTCTTTGCAGTGATGGCGTCCAGTGCTGGACTGTTAGGATTGTGTTTCTCCCCAAATGTTTTATCATTTTATTTAGATCTGAAATGAATAGAAAAACGAACCTGCTGGGGAAAAGGGGAGAAAAAATGGAATTATTAACCTTCTCGTTAGTGATTATGTCGTAACACATAACTCATAAATTTACCACGGACCACTGCCCATAATTTTGCTTTCTTTTTTTTTTTTTGTGCTTCGTAGCAAATACTCAATCACAACGCAACACATTTAGTAACTGAACCTTCGGGATATATAAAAACGATCATGTTAATAAACGTAATTATTTTTTAAAATCTACCCAGTATCAAAGTAGTATCAAAAGATCATTCACATATGGAGCCATTTTGTGCTCTCCCAAAACTTATAATTAATATCTCCCCCTCCTCCTGCCAAGTGCATGTTGAAAGTGACAGCGAGTGCGCCATTGATAAGATTGGGGTCAATGAGAAGACGTGAGAAAGAAAATGGTGTCAACGAGGACGGAACCTGATTCTTCCTTAAGGAATGTGCTACAAGGGCAAATCAACTACAAAGGTCTTCTTTCACCAGTGCTTATAGAGATCAGTAGACTTTATTCTCAAAGGTGATGATAGATGTAAGTCCCCCACCTCTTCCTACTTACAAGTGGCTCGTCAGGAGCCTAGGAATTGGTCATATTGTCTTTAATATCTCAGTCAGTATTGTGGCTATTCAATGTAAGTCAAATTAAAGTAATGTTATGGGCACATTATCCCTCTTTGGAAATCAAAGTAAGTTTGTGTGGGATATATCCGAAAAGAGAATAAATTGTGGAAGATGCAATTACAAATAGATAAAGGCAAAAGAAGAGTATATTTTAATGGTTGAGTGCTAGAATAAGGAATAAGAGAACTTTAGATGGCTTCTAGTGGAGGGAAGTAAATCCAGCAAAGTGTGAAATCACAACATGGTTGCAAAAATTTGCTTAAATAACAAAGCTAATTTTTTGCATTATTTCAAGGGGAGGCAGTTGGCAAAGTTTAAGGTTTGCCGGCAGTGTTATCTTCGGCTGGTGTCCCTGAGTTCAGTGATCTGTTTCTCTTATGGCTCTACTAGGCATCGCTCCCACCTAACCAGAATCCTACTCCACACTGATGAGGGCCAACACCCAGAATGACTGTCTATGGAAGAATACCTGGCCTTGATTCTTCCCTTTCATTACATTGACTTTTAGGGCCACTTAATATGGTGGTTTTGGTGGTTTCCCTACAGGAGCCACCCCTTGGCTGGGTCCTTCCCAGAGGGATATTTGGCTAGTCCTGTGTTTTGAGACTCCTAAATGAGGTTCCACAGGCTCTTCTTTTGCATATTCATGTTTGGTAGTTAGCAATGCACCTAGGAGTTCACTGCACTTGTCAGGGTCGGTATTGATTATTGATTATAGATGAATGATTATGATTATAGAGAAACATTTCAATTTGTTCTGAGTCTATAATAGTTAATTCAGATATATTTCAGCTCCAGACAGCCAGCTTATGCTAAAACTGCAAGACCGGACCTCCAGAACTTCCTCTTTCTGGATGACTAAAGGAGAATCTTGACAGCTTGCCAATTGCTAGGCAGACAAGCCTGAACTTGCTATATACCATATCAATGCAATAATATAACCATTCGTTGCGCACTTTTATATACTATTTATATCTAAAAATCAAGTTATCCAATCATGCTATACCAAATATGTACATGTGACTATGTTACCACTCCTGTATTCCGTGATTATAAAATGAGAAACATTTCTGATAAAAAGAGGAAGTTGGTGCACACATCTGTGTCCTGTCTCCATGTGTCCTGTATTGTAGCTTCTAATACGGGCTATGTGGGCACGGGCTAGTTAATTAGAACAGAGACAGTTAATTGATGCGAGGTGACTAAAAGTAGACTCATCACCTTGACACACTGAGCGCTTTAACGAGCAGCCGGCAAAGTTATCTTTGGCTGGCCTCCCTGAGATCAGTGATCTGTTTCTCTTATGCAAAACTATGTTGCACTTGATACGTTTCATATGATTGGTTGCTTGATGTTTTTATCTTACTTAAAATTTCATTAAGAATTTTTTCATATCATTTTCCAAACAAGACAAGGAACAAGCGGCCAATACACTTACAGGAACTAGAACAAATAAAAACAACCCAGGGCCTGCATAATAAGTGCATGTGAACAATTGCACTTGAACAAATGCAATAAATAGATAATGCTTGATGTTTTTAACCCACTAGTGTTTATTTCCCTGTCATACCTGATTAATCGTGAAACTAGTGATGAGCGAGCATGCTCGTCCGAGCTTGGTACTCGTTTGAGTATTAGGGTACTCAATGATACTCGGACAAGCATCTTGCAATACTTGAGAAAATGGCATTATCCGTTTCCTCTAAGTTTGGGCGCAATTTCTCAGCCAATCAACATGCAGGAGACTCTTTGGTACATTCTGCGATCACGTAGGACCCATACATGTCGATAGCAGCAATTGGTTGGCCAGATCAGATGACTCTGGCATGTAAAAATTTGTGCTGTCGGCATTCGGCTCACATGCATTCTGGAAGAGAATAGGGACAGAGCTGCTTCTTGTCAGGGATAGCACTAAGGAGGGAATTAGCGTTCTAGTAGGTAGGGATATTATAGAAAGAACCCAACAGCCCTTGTAAGGGCTTAAAATCTTTTTATTACTCCAGACTGCTGGCTGGGAATTGCAGTGCAGCTAACACAATTTTAGCAGCACACTGTGGTGATTGGCTGCTGGCAGAAAGGAGACAGCTGGTGTTGCATACAGACCCCCAAAAAGTCCTCAGTACTATTATATTTTTTTGTGGCTGGTGCTGCTGCTGTTGTACATTGCATTACTGTGATTTGTAGTACAGCTGCATAGAACCTCACTGCTCATTGTCCTGTGTAACAGGTGGCATACACCATATACCACCATTTACACACAGTCTTTACGACAACCTCCAAAAACTAGTGTGTATATTTCCTTATTTCTTCATTTCTTAGTGCAGTCATATCTAAGCTCACTGCTAATTGCCTTATGTAAGAGGGTGGCATACACTATATAGCTGCAGTTACCCACAGATTTTATACGACAACCTCCAAAAACAAGCGTGACCAGTATATTTTCTTATTTCTTCATTTCTTAGTGCAGCTATATCCAAGCTCACTGCTAATTGCCCTGTGTAAGAGGGTGGCATACACTATATAGCAGCACTTACCCACAGATTGTAAACGACAACCTCCAAAAACTAGGGTGACCAGTATATTTTCTTATTTCTACATTTCTTAGTGCAGCAAAATCCAAGCTCACTGCTAATTGCCCTGTGAAAGAGGGTGGCATACGCTATATAGCTGCACTTAGCCACAGATTGAATATGATATCCTCCAAAAACTAGTGTGACCACTATATTTTCTTATTTCTTATTTCTTAGTGCAGCCACATCTAAGCTCACTGCTAATTTCCCTGTGTAAGAGGGTGGCATACACTATGCAGCTGCTTTTACCCACAGATTTCATACGACAACCTCCAAAAACTAGTGTGACCAGTATATTTTCTTATGTCTTCATTTCTTAGTGCAACCTCATCCAAGCTCACTGCTAATTGCCCTGCCTAAGAGGGTGGCATACAGTATTTTGCAGCATTTATCCACAGATTGTATACGACAACCTCCAAAAACTAGTGTGACCAGTATATTTTCTTATTTCTCCATTTCTTAGTGCAGCCATATCCAACTCTTTTCTGGCCTCTTCCCTGAGTCTGAGCAACCGGAGCAGTCGATCTGTTCCGATGCCCAAACATAGCAGCTCACGCAATCAGTGGGTGATGAGAGTGGGGACTTGTAAGAGGGGTTGGAATAGGTGTCTGATGATGACAATGAGGTCTGGTTGTCAGACAGTGATGTTGTTGTGAAGGGATGTAATTCAAAGTGGGGAGCAGAGTGAGGAATTGGAGGAAGAGCTGGTGGATGAGGATGAGGTGACTGACCCGAGCTGTGTGGATAAGCCTAGTGAAGACAGTGCTATTGACAGGGAGGCAAGTTCAGCCACAGGGCCGGTTGGAAAAGCAAGAGGGATGGGCATTAGGAGAAGCAGGGGCAGAGCAAGTAGATCAGCAACTGTTTCACGGAGTCAAACTCCCGTGACCAGGCCTAGATGATCGCAAGTCTGGAGGTTCTTTAAAGAAACTGCGGATGACCAAAGGACTGTAGTGTGCAACGTGTGCCACGCCAGGATGAGCAGGGGAGCCACCACTACCAGCCTAACCACTACACTCATGCGCAGATATTTGAGTGCTAAACACCCCACTTAGTGGAACCAAGGTCGTTCAGTTACTGCAAGTCACACCCCTGCTCCTTCCCCTGTGACCTGTGCTGGCTCTGTCAGTCCCCCGCCCAGGCCCCAGGCACGAGCGCCTCCCTCCCTACACCCACCCCTTCAACTCCACTATGCTCCACAAGGTGTCCAGCAAGGTCTCCAAGCGCAGCGTTCAACTGTCCCTACAACAAACCTTTAAACGGAAGAGCAAATACACTGCCACTCACCCACATGCACAAGCCCTAAATGTGCATATAGGCAAACTGCTGAGCCTGAAGATGCTGCCCTATCGGCTGGTAGAGACAGAGGCTTTTAGGAACCTTATGGCAGTGGCTGCTCCTCAGTACTTCACTGTGTCAGGCCTAATTTTTGGGAAGTTCCATGCCTGCCTCATCTAAAGGCCAATTTATGTTCTTTTTCGTAATCTTCCATTTCAATTTTCAAATCAACTTCAATTCAAGTGCTATTTTGCAGGGCTGTCAGGTCATCTATTGTATCTCCAAGATACACGCCACAGTTAAATGGAACAGACAATGAACATGGTGGGTCCTAATTTAGGATCCTTGTGTTGTCCATTTCTAACCATTCAATCTGTGGATGTCAACTTTGGGGTGTCCTCTGCAGTCCTTAAATTTTGTAGCTGTTTCAAAGGCAGTAGTCAGCAACTGGTCAGTCTAGTAATTTAAAAAAACACGTTATTAAGGGGGGAGGGGGGGAGCAGTCAGCTTGTCAGGCACTGGCAAAGTTCAAAGTAACAGACACTGAAAAAGTGTTGTGTTGTGTTTTCCATTTAGAACCATACAATCTGTGAATGTCAACCTGCGGGTGTCCTCCACTTAATCTTCAATTTCAATTTTCAATTCAAATCAACTTCAATTTGACTAGTAGTCTAATTCAAATTCAACTATTTTGCAGGGCTATCTGGTCATCTATTGTATCTCCAAAATACAATTTAAATTTAAATTTTAAATTTGGTAGCCAGAACAGAAGCGCTGGGGAGAAGTGGTGAGTGACATGATACTGGGAAAATTACCCCAACTGCTAAAGTAATCGGGGGGGTCAGTCTGTTATAGAGGCATCCATGACTTCTGCCCCTGCAGTTTCCTGTCCAATTCCGTAGTGTCAGGCTGAGTTTTTGGGTGGTTCATATGCTACCTCTGTTTTAATAGTTCTCTGTGTTCTTACTGACATGCTGTGTCGGGCTAAATTTTAGGGATGGTTCACATGCCTACGCTGTGGAATTCCACCTTCGAGATGGTAGCCAGGGTTTGCTAGCAATTGCAGAATGCCAGATGTCAACTTCGGCAACAAGCGGTAGTCAGGTCCTTCAGTTTCCACAAATCTACAATGAGGAGTGGACATGGATGTCTGCTATCTGTCAGGTACTGGGCCCTTTTGAGGAGTCAACACAGATGGTCAGTGGCAATGCAGCCATCATCAGCCTCACCATCCAGCTGCTGTGTCTGCTTCAAACCTCCCTGCTCAGCCTGAAGTCTTAGAGCTCAACATGAAGATTCTTCGTATATCCTCTCCTCCTCTTCTTCCTCCTCCTCCTGCAATTCTCAGCTAACAGCCATTTCTTGTTCCGCCATGCTGTGTCTGGCATAATTTTTGGGAGGCTCACCTGCTACTGCTTCTACCTGGGTCACTCTATCATCACCATAATGCTGTGTCTGGCATAATTTTGGGAGGCTCACCTGCTACCGCTTCTACCTTGATCACTCTGTCCTCACTACCATGCTGTGTCTGGCATAATTTTTGGGAGGCTCACTTGCTACCTCACTTTTAATGGTTCTCTGTGTCCTCACTGCCATGCTGTGTCTGGCATAATTTTTGGGAGGCTCACCTGCTACCGCTTCTACCTTGGTCACTCTGTCCTCACTACCATGCTGTGTCTGGCATAATTTTTGGAGGCTCACTTGCTACCTCAATTTTAATGGTTCTCTGTGTCCTCACTGCCATGCTCTGTCAGGCCTAATTTTTGTGAGGTTGAACGACTGTCTTATCTAACTTGTTCACTGAGATCTCAAAGCCATGCTGTGTCAGGCATAATTTTTGGGAGGTTCCACGCCTGCCTCATCTAAAAGGCCGGTAAATGCCACTTTATGGTCTTTTTTTTAAATGTTCAATTTCAATTTTCAAAGCACACCGCAGATATTCACTTCCTAGCTTCTTCTCTGAACTTATGGGGCCTCAGGGTACACCTCTATAGAAACCGCAGCAGTGTGTACAGGTGATCATGTGGAAACTTCATGTAGATGTTATCCTTGGTGGGATTTGAACCCAGGACCCCAGTGCTGAAAGGTTACAGTGCTAACCACTGAGCCACTCAAATTCAAACTCAAATTCAAACTCATAATCAAACTTAAATTCAAAATCAAACTCAAAATCAAATCAGCGGTGGGGAGAAGTGGTGAGTCAAATGATACAGAAAAAGTTACTCCAACTGCTAAAGTAATCAGGGGGTGTCATGCCCCAGCCAAGGTCAGTCTAGTAACTTAAAAAGACAAGTTATTAAGGGGGGAGGAGAGGAGCAGTCAGCTTGTCAGGCACTGGCAGGGGAACACTCTCCAAGGCCTTTGACCTTCAAATTGACCTTCAGGCCTTTGACCGTGGTCGCATGTGCCTTGCCCATCTTGGTCTGGGTCAGCACTATTGTCTTGAGAATGACCACCAGGCTGTTGCCAAGAATTTGGCATAATGGTACGATAAGGCAGCCTCAGAGGCATCCATGCATGCTAACCCTGCTGTTTCCTGTCCATTGCCGTGGTATTCCGTGGTGTCAGGCTAAGTTTTTGAGAGGTTCATATGCTACCTGTGTTTAATGGTTCCCTGTGTTCTCACTGCCATGCTGTGTCAGGCAAAATTTTAGGGTCGCTCATATGCTACCCTCTGTTTTAATGGTTCCTGTGTCCTCACTGCCATGCTGTGTCAAGCTAAATTTTTTGGTGGTTTATATGCTACCTCTGTTTTCATGGTTCCCTGTGTTCTCACTGCCATGCTGTGTCTGGCTAAATTTTGGGGTGGTTCATATGCTAACTCTTTTTTAATCCTTTACTGTGTGATCACTGCCATGCTGTTGCGCAGAAGTTGGCGTAATGGTGCGATTAGGCAGCCTCAGAGGCATCCATGCTGCTGCCCTGCTGATTTCTGTCCATTTTCGTTGTGTTTTCATCATTTTCTGAGGTTGACAGGTTTTCACACAACCTTCCGTGTGCCGAGCTTGGGTCCCCTGAAAAAATGCTCGAGTTTCCCGATGACTTTAATGGGGTTTGCTACTCAAAACAAGCACCCGGGTATCGGGAAATATTCGTCTTGAGTAACGAGCACATGAGCATTTTAGTACTTGCTCATCACTACGCGAAATGAATAGGTGCACAGGCATCCTGAGTGAAGTTTTTTTTAAATCTTTTTTTTTTTTTAAAGGAATAAAGCACATATATTTTTAAGAATTCGTTGGAATGCTGGATACCTGCAATGTTTGAACTTCCTGCAGTTGCATTACTTGTAGATAGAAAGAAACCCATACTCACAGCTTTGAATTACCTACTATTACTGAAAGAGATCACAGAGCTCGAGGTCTAGGAATATGGCCCCCGTGAGAATCTGGCCTCTGGGAGGATACATCCGGGTAGAGCTAATCCATCAAGATTACCCAAGGAGATTAGGAAGTAGTTTAGCAGGGCATTTCGGCAGAATAAGCAACTTTTCCAACCACTGGGAACAGTCCTTGGTCAGCATAGAGTATTTATGAAGAAAACATAGAATAAAACAGACTCCCTGTATGAGGGGTGGGAGTCTCTCTCTCTAGCGCTCAGGATCTGTACAGGAACCCTACTTGCACTCCATCAGCTACTTATATGCTATGGCTGGGCTAATTTCCTGTTGGTGGAGAAAAGCCTTAGATAACTTGGTACCTAAGAGGTTAGAACCTTCTCTGGTAGGCTTAAAGAAAGGGTAGAGGCTGACAACCAGTCTCTGACACTTACAGTGTAACAATAGGCAAATAACAAATTAACTCCTGAAACCTTCAATGGGTTGGCAGTTAATATGAGAAAAATAGTGGCATCTTGTGGGCAAAAAGTTGTACTACAGTTCTCATACACATAAATGTCCTCTTATTTAGGGGATGAAGCCAACCCCCACCCCAAGGGTTAGAACTTTTTTCTTGCACCATTTGGGTCCCTGAGCTTAAGCCTGACCAACAGCAACATCTACAAAAAGTTTACTTCTGCTTCACTGGGTCCCCCAGTCTCCTCCAATACTCCACAAATAATTCTGATAGAGCACTTAGCTCCCCATGGAACTGGTCCAGTATGTATGTATTGGAGGGTATATAACATTGTAAGTCTTATTGGAGACAGGGGTTCATGAAATGAATGAGAATGTGATATGAAAATACATCTGTATAAAACAAGGACAACTGAATCTTATTTTGGTTTCTTCATCTTGTACTGTTAAAACAGTTCAGGCCACAATCATCAGGGATCAGATCCAGAATAATGTGTGATGAGACCAGACAGTGTAAAATATATCCCATTATACTGTATAAGAAGAGGAGAGATGAGAGCAGCCACCATAATGTCACTGATCCTATAAGCTGCCGCACGCTCTGTGCCCCTGCTGCTTCCATCATTATATATTACTTAGACTAGTATACGCTTCTTCTCTATCATCCTATTCTTATGAGATGATCATCTTCCTTATTATACTGATGCTTACATGGCTTCCTTCCACACAATTACTCTGTGATCTCAAGATTAGAGAACTTTGTAATGATATGGAGGAAAGCTACCAGGATGGAGACCTCATCATCGGGGGGCTGTTCACTATCCATCAAAAAACTGAATATATTCGACTACCAGGAGAACCTCACCCATGGATAATATGTGCAGAGTAAGTGATAATGTCCTGTGTGTTGTGTCTATTAGAGAAGGGGAGAGAATAGTGTGACGGCTGCAGACACAGCTTCCCCATCTATAGACACAGTACAGGCTTCTATCTGTAATATTCCTGTAATAGATTCATGGGGGTTATGGCTCCAGAGATGACAGGGATCTGCAGATTTCCTGGACAGTCCACACAATATAGAACTCCTTCCCAGATTGTATAAAATAAATGATGTGTCTGGGATTTGTGCAGGTTATTGTGATAGTAATTCTCATCCTATCACAGGTCATAGGAAACGCTGCTAATGTCTCCATATCACTATTCTCAGCTATAGACAATAGAGATGAGCGAGGGCTAAAATGCTAAGACATTAAACTTCATAGGTTTCTCCCATCTACTGACCTCCTTAAACCTCTGTGTACAGCACCACCATTACTCCTGGGCAGCATTTCCACTATCTTGAGGTTATGCTTGATGCAGATTGGTTCTCTTTAAGCAATATTTAAGTAGACAGTGGGCACTGGCCCATAGGACATACAACAAAATCAGGCTGTATCTGCAATTTGTACAAATTTGCAAATGGTCGCCAAGAGCCTTATTATTTTTGTGGGAATTTTTTTAGCAGTTGGTGATGGGGGTGGGGGGGGGCAGCTTTTAGCTATTTTCATGTCTGTAGTGGGTCAGTAGCTTGCCATTGCGGTGAGCTGTTTTTTCTGTGTTTTTATGTGTCTAGATTTTTTCCCCCAGTCTACATTGATTTTGTGAATCCATAGAAACACTAATTCCTACCTTTACTAAAAACTAAGAGTATCAGTCCAAAAAGTAATAAACTACTATCCCAACAAGGATTTGTTGATCCCCAGTAAAATCTGTATAAATTGTATATAAATCTATTTAGTAATATACCACAGAGCCATAATAATAGATATAATAATATTATGCAAAGAATTGCTCAACCCATCAGGACCATGGACAGTCCCGGCTGTCAATCATAGCTGTCGAAACCAAAGCCGCTGTTATAGTCCCGATGGTGAACATGTAAGCCAGAGGCCTCACTAACACTGGCGATGTCATGGCTATGGAAAACCGATCAGGATCAGCTAGATGCATAACACACTAACGGGCATACAACACGTTTTAGATTTGGCACTGCAGTGCATTATGTGTGTGTGAACAGACTACCACACGGTCAAAAACCTTAATCAGGATAGTAAAATAAAATATACCTCTATAGAGATGCCAAGATTGTTGGAAAATCTGAAGCCTAAGATCTTTGTCCAATACTAGAGATGAGCAAACCTTGGAATAGTTTGGTTCGGTAGGTTAAATTTTGAACCTGAGCTCAAAACAATCCCCACTATATTAGCTAGATGATTGCAGGTGTTTAGCTGTTTAACTGTGGTCCCAAAAGATCCCTCATCCTACATACTTGTCCGCACTCCTCCAGTGTCCTCCTTCTCCAGTACCATCTTCTCTGGTGACAGCCAATCACTGGCGGCAGTGCTGTCCCATCCCAATCAGCCAGTGATTGGCTGAGAGTACCATTACTCTATTGGCGGCTGAAGACACCAGAGACCAACAAGAGGACACCAGGGGAGCACGAACAGGTGTAAACATTTTTTGTTTGTTTTTTAGATGTGCGGCCGTCACCCTCCAGAACTTGAGTGGTGATGGACAGTTGCGCTCTAACCCAATATAAATGCTATGCTTTAGCTGGCATTTATATTGGTTTACTTGGAATTCTGACCTCTTTGCCTGTCTTTCTAATCTCCGTTTTTGACCACTGTTTTTGTACTGGTCTGCCATCTCCGCTTCGTACTGTATCTGCTTGATCATTCTTTATTGCGTTTGTCCAACTTGTCTTATTCTGTGTTTCACTTTACCCAGCGTAGGAACCAATGCCAAGGTGGCGGTTGCAGCCTTGAGCAAGACTGGCAAGTAGGCAAGGACAGCATTGGGGGGCCTAGAGCTAGGGCTCACACTGTCTGTCTGTCCTTGTCTACCATCCAGGTCCAGGGATCCCTTAAATGACTCATGGCTGAAAGTTAACATGGCCGTCTGAACCAGATGGAAAAGAAAGTCATGGCAGGCCAGGTTGTGGTAATATGGATGCAGACATGGATAAGTGTCATGCTTGCCTCATACTGGCCTTACTGTGAGCAGATGCAATTTATAAACAATCACTAGAACTAGACTAGAATACAACTGTCCATAGTAGACAGAGAAGACCAGAAAAGTAAACTTCCTGACACACCATAAAAACTAGGGATGAGCAAACTTATGAAAAGTTCGGTTCGATCCGGTGAACTTTTGTGAAGTTCGGATTCGTATGAACCGAACCTAAAACAAACCTTGCTATATGTCATGGCCGCGGCGGCGTCCCGTGCTCCGGGACGCCGCCGCAACCGCCATCCAGCTCAGGCAGCCGCCGGGGTCCTGGTGCAGGGACCCGGCGCTGCTGTCTGTTCGGCCCCGGGGGGCGCCTCACCTCGTCCCGCTCCTCCTTCCGTCTGTGCCGGCCGGCGCGCGCGTCCCCGCCTCCTAGGGCGCGCGCGCGCCGGCTGTCTCAGATTTAAAGGGCCAGTCCGCCCCTAATTGGTAGTTGCACCCAATCACTCCCTATAAATCCCAGCATGCCCTGTCCCCTGTGTTGGAGCCTCTACATGCTTCCCATAGCGTTTGGCCCAGCTCCCTGTTGTTCCTGATACCTGTCCGCTACCTGGTCCCTAGTCCTTGTTCCTGATTCCTGTCCGCCACCCAGTCCCTACTCCTAGTCCCTGGTTCCTGCTTCCCGTCTCTCTGCTGTTCCTGTGTTCAGCCTGTCACCTGCGGTACGCTTACACGCCACTGTCAGTACCTGCTCCTGTCACGCCTCGCCTGCCGTCACCAGCAACCAAGCCAGGGGTAGCGACCTGGGGGTCGCCTGCCGCAGCAAGTCCATCCCGCCTTGCGGCGGGCTCTGGTGAAAACCAGCGGCCCCTTAGACTCCGCTCCCTGGTGAGGTTTGTGCCATCGCTGGTGCCGGTCCAGTGGATCCACTACTCCGGGCGTTACAGTAGGCTCCAACCATGGATCCCGGCGAGGTGCCTGATCTCCGTGACGTCGCCAGAGTGGTCACTCAACAGGCTCAACAGATCCAGCAGCAGTCGCAGCAAATCCAGCAATTGACTGCCGCCCTACAGCAGCATACTACAGGCCAGCGCCCACCACCACCTGCAACCACTTCGGGACTCCGATTGGCCCTCCCGAATAAATATGGAGGTGATCCCAAGTTGTGCAGGGGATTCCTGACTCAGTGCACAATGCATATTGAACTGTTAAGTAGTCAGTTTCCCACCGAGCGCTCTAAAGTGGCCTTTATCATCAGCCTATTGGAGGGTAGAGCTCTGGCCTGGGCCACGCCACTGTGGGACCGTGATGATCCTGTTGCTGCCAATCTCCGGGCCTTCCTGGCCGAGTTTCGCTCCGTCTTTGAGGAACCTGCCCGTGCCACCTCAGCCGAGGACTGCTCTTCTCAACCTCTCACAAGGGAGCTCCTCTGTCGGTGACTACGCCGTCCAGTTCCGCACCCTGGCAGCTGAATTGGACTGGAATGAGGCCGCCCTAATAGCCACCTTCAAGAAGGGTCTATCCAGCCGAGTGAAAGACGTACTCTCCGCCCGCGATCTTCCTCCTTCTCTAAACGATCTTATCCTACTGGCTACCAGAGTCGACAACCGGTTTTCCGAGAGAGAGGAGGAGGTCCGGCAGGAACGACGACTGAGCCTGCCCCGTCGCCTTCCTCGGCTGGCACCGGTGTTCCAGAGTCCCGTTGCTCCCATACTCCAGTCGCCTCCAGAAGTCCCTATGCAGGTGGAACGAGCTCGCCTGACGACTGATGAGAGAGCCCGCCCGCATGGAGCTGAATCTCTGTCTCTATTGCGGTGGTGCAGATCACTACCGGCAGAGATGTCCCCAACGTCCTCAGCGTCCGGGAAAACGCTCGCACCTAGGTCCGGTGGGAGAGGCCTCCCTAGGTGTGAATGCCACCTCTCCAAGGTTGACTATACCCGTCTCCATCCAGACACCTACAGGGCAAGTTTTCCAGACTTCTGCCCTCATCGACTCTGGCTCTGCTGGCAGTTTCATCTCTGCTTCTTTGGTCCAAAGATGGCGACTACCCGTGATCCAGCTAGCCCAACCCCGGTCTATCTCTTCGGTTACGGGGGAGATTCTTACCGAAACTGTGCACTGCCAGACGGCACCCCTAGCCCTCCGGGTGGGCGCCTTACATCAGGAGAGGATCTCCTTCTATGTGTTGAGCCATTCCTCCTCTAACATCCTGCTGGGCCTTCCTTGGCTGCAATTTCATGCCCCTAAGCTGGACTGGAGAACTGGGGAGGTTCTCAGCTGGGGCCAGGACTGTCATAACCGGTGTCTGAGATCTCCTCAACCCAAGTGCTCTACGAGGTCTCCTGCTAATGACAAGCCTCTAGCCGGTCTACCAGAGGACTACCAAGATTTCGGTGATGTTTTCTCGGCCAAGGAGGCGGACTCTCTACCACCTCATCGGGTCTATGATTGCCCTATAGACCTTCTTTCCCGGGGCATCTCCTCCACGTGGTCGGGTATACCCTCTCTCTGTGCCCGAGACTGAAGCCATGTCCTCCTACATCCGGGAGCACTTACAAAAGGGCTTTATTCGTAAATCCACGTCTCCCGCTGGCGCAGGATTCTTCTTTGTCCAGAAGAAGGACGGTTCCCTTCGCCCATGCATAGACTACCGGGGCTTGAATAAGGTGACTGTTAAGAACCGCTATCCTCTTCCACTTATTCCTGAACTATTCGACCGTCTTCGTGGAGCTAAGATCTTCTCCAAGCTGGATCTCAGGGGAGCGTTATAACTTGATCCGTATTCGTAAAGGAGACGAATGGAAGACCGCTTTCAACACCAGAGATGGGCACTACGAATACCTGGTCATGCCATTCGGCCTATGTAATGCTCCAGCGGTCTTCCAGGAATTCGTGAACGACATCTTCCGAGACCTCCTCTATGTCTGCGTCATTGTCTATTTGGACGACATTTTGGTCTTCTCCCCGGATCAGCAGACTCATGTGGCACAAGTGCGTCAGGTCCTCCGAAGACTACGGGCCAACCATTTATACGCCAAGCTTGAAAAGTGTGTTTTCCATCAGCGCAGTCTTCCATTTCTTGGCTATATCGTCTCCGACCAGGGTCTACAAATGGACCCGGCCAAGCTCTCAGCTGTCCTCCAATGGCCACGCCCTGTGGGACTTAGAGCAATCCAGCGTTTCCTTGGATTCGCCAACTATTATCGGCAATTCATCCCTCACTTTTCTACCCTGGTCGCACCCATCGTGGCTCTCACAAAAAAGAAGGCGGACCCCAGACGTTGGCCTCCAGAGGCCGAACAAGCCTTCAATAGCCTCAAGTCTGCCTTTGCCTCTGCTCCAGCCCTAGTCCGCCCGGATGTCTCCAGGCCGTTTTCTCTCGAGGTCGATGCTTCTTCTGTGGGCGCAGGAGCCGTACTCTCGCAAAGGGACACAGCAGGCAAGACCAGAACCTGCGGGTTCTTTTCTAGGACTTTCTCCCCCGCCGAGAGGAACTATACTATTGGGGACCGTGAACTCCTGGCCATTAAGTTGGCACTAGAGGAGTGGCGTCATCTACTAGAGGGGGCTAAACACCCCGTCAACATCTACACGGACCACAAGAACCTCCTCTACCTCCAGTCGGCTCAACGCCTCAATCCCCGGCAGGCCAGGTGGTCTCTCTTCTTCTCTCGGTTCAACTTTACCATCCATTTTCGTCCAGCCGAGAGGAACCTAAAGGCCGATGCATTATCCCGAGCATCCGATGTCATGGGGCAAGAGGAATCTCCTCGTCACATAATACCTCCCGACCGCCTAGTACCAGTTGCTACTTCTGCTCTGCAGAGACTGCCCCCCGGGAAGACTTATGTGCGCCCCGCGCTCCGTAGACGCATCTTGAAGTGGGGGCATTCCTCTTTGGTGGCCGGGCATCCAGGAACTCAAAAGACTGGGCAATTGATCTCCCGTCACTACTGGTGGCCCAATCTCCTCCAGGATGTCAAGGATTTTGTGGCTTCCTGTGCAGTCTGTGCCAGGAATAAGTCTCCCCGTCAAAGACCTGCCGGCCTACTTTTGCCCTTGCCAGTCCCGGGACCATCCCTGGCACCACATTGGGATGGATTTCATCACCGACCTACCACCATCTGCGGGCAATACTGTTATTTGGGTGGTGACGGACCGCTTCTCTAAAATGGCTCACTTCGTGGCTCTTCCTGGCCTACCCTCTGCTCCTCGTCTGGCTCAGTTGTTCTTCCGACACATCTTCCGCCTGCATGGACTTCCTCTTCACATTGTGTCCGACCGAGGCTCTCAATTTGTCTCTAAGTTTTGGCGTGCCCTCTGCTCGCAGCTCCAAGTAAAGCTGGACTTCTCATCAGCCTACCATCCCCAGTCTAACGGGCAAGTGGAGAGAGTCAATCAGATCCTGGGTAACTACCTACGGCATTTTGTGTCCAACCGCCAAGACAACTGGTCCGACCTCCTTCCATGGGCGGAATTCTCCTATAACCATCTGGACTCGAGTTCCACAGGCAAGTCTCCTTTCTATGTGGTCTACGGGCATCATCCTCGTCCTCCTCTGCCTCTCTCTCCATCCTCTGGGGTCCCAGCCGTGGAGGAGCTGTTATCTGACCTGCAGTCGATCTGGGAACAAACTCGACAGTCCTTACTCAAAGCCTCAGAACGCATGAAGGACCAGGCTGATAAGAGGAGGAGACCCTGCCACAAATTTTCGTCCAGGTGACAAAGTCTGGCTCTCGGCCAAATATGTTCGTCTCAAGATTCCCAGCTACAAGTTGGGTCCCCGATTCCTTGGTCCTTTTTCGGTGCTGAAACGCATAAACCCTGTCACCTACAAACTCCGCCTGCCCCCTACTATGCGGATTCCGAACGCCTTCCATGTCTCCCTCTTGAAGCCTGTGGTCCTCAACCGGTTCTCCGATCAGTCTCCGTTCTCTGTTCCACAAGCCGTCTCAGACGACGTCTACGTGGTTAAAGATATTCTGGCCATGAAAACTGTCAGAGGGAGACGTTTCTTCCTGGTGGACTGGAGAGGATTTGGTCCGAGGAGAGGTCCTGGGAACCCGAGGCTAACATCCTGGATAAAGATCTCATCAAAGGGTTCCTGCAGGCAAGAAAGAGGGGGAGGCCAAAGGGGGGGGGTACTGTCATGGCCGCGGAGGCGTCCCGTGCTCCGGGACGCCGCCGCAACCGCCATCCAGCTCAGGCAAGCCGCCGGGGTCCTGGTGCAGGGACCCGGCGCTGCTGTCTGTTCGGCCCCGGGGGGCGCCTCACCTCGTCCCGCTCCTCCTTCCGTCTGTGCCGGCCGGCGCGCGCGTCCCCGCCTCCTAGGGCGCGCGCGCGCCGGCTGTCTCAGATTTAAAGGGCCAGTCCGCCCCTAATTGGTAGTTGCACCCAATCACTCCCTATAAATCCCAGCATGCCCTGTCCCCTGTGTTGGAGCCTCTACATGCTTCCCATAGCGTTTGGCCCAGCTCCCTGTTGTTCCTGATACCTGTCCGCTACCTGGTCCCTAGTCCTTGTTCCTGATTCCTGTCCGCCACCCAGTCCCTACTCCTAGTCCCTGGTTCCTGCTTCCCGTCTCTCTGCTGTTCCTGTGTTCAGCCTGTCACCTGCGGTACGCTTACACGCCACTGTCAGTACCTGCTCCTGTCACGCCTCGCCTGCCGTCACCAGCAACCAAGCCAGGGGTAGCGACCTGGGGGTCGCCTGCCGCAGCAAGTCCATCCCGCCTTGCGGCGGGCTCTGGTGAAAAACCAGCGGCCCCTTAGACTCCGCTCCCTGGTGAGGTTTGTGCCATCGCTGGTGCCGGTCCAGTGGATCCACTACTCCGGGCGTTACACTATAACGGCTGAATAATTTCTGCTACAATAGTGGGAGTCTGACAGGGTATAGTTTAATAACAGTTGCTATTACAATGAAAAAAGTGGAAAAAATCAAAGTGCAAAAATAGTGAAAAAAAATTTGCCAAGGTGTAAGTGATTACACGGGACATAGGACACAAAGTTTCTTCGAAGAAAGAAGATTGTCCGGCTCCAGATATCCAGTCCCATAAAAGCAAACTTTTATTTGAAGATGAAACAGATACTCCTAGTCCAAAGGATCGACATGTTTCGGGCTACATGCCCTTAAACTTGATACACATTCACAATGACAAACCCCATTTAAAAATCTGTCCAGGTGGGATCAAGTGAGTAGACACCCCTCCCCCAGGATACAATTAAAATGTGGAGAAATAATCCATGTGCTATACAAAAAAAAAATCTGCATGTTTTGGAGTTGCTGACACAAACAGAGCATAAAGGACGCATGTGAACAGCAACCAACAAATTTGTCTTCAAAAAGCCAAAACATGCAGATTTACAAATACTGGTAACATGATTATAATAAATGTAATCATGCAAACATGCAAATTTACAAATATTGGTAACATGATTATAATAGATGCAATGAATGTAATCACCTACTGACCCAAAACAAACAACCAAAAAAAAAACAAAAAAAACCCACCACTTTCAGCATATAATGCATCCATCAACTATATAAATATTCAGTGAGGATGAGATCATGTTGCTGATTCAGTCCATTAGGGACTCTGGTGGCTAGAACGAAAATCCAGTAACTTTCTCTATTCAGGAGTTTCCGTTTGTATTCTCCCCCTCTTATTGGACGGGTGACTTTTTCAATGCCCGTAACACGTAATGACTCTGTGGACCCTGAATGGACAGTACGAAAATGCCTTGTTAGCATGGATACATGCGCTGTCAGGCTAGATACATCTGACATATGGTGCCGAATGCGTTCTTTGAGAGGCCGTGTAGTGCAGCCCACGTACTGAACCCAACACACATCGCAGGCTGCCAGATACACCACATGTGATACAGTGTTACAGTTAATGTATGAGCGTATACTGTATTCCTTGATAGTTACAAAAGGCTGAAAATTGGCCCCAAGTTTTTAGATAGCCACATGTAATGCATCTGCCATGACCACACTTGTAACAACCCTTGTGTCGTATCCAGGCACTTCCTTCTTCATGCTGCTTACTGGAAAATAGACTTGGTGATAGTTTAGAGCCAAGGGTGGGGCCCCCGTCTGGATACCACTCGTACTCCCCCCACTGACTATCTTGTCTAACAAGGGATCCTGCCTGAGAACTGGTAAATGTTTGGTAATAATTTTTCTGATGTCATTAATTGGTGACTAAAGGTGGTAACAAATGTGGGTATGGAGGCAGATGCTTGTTTGTGCTTTCTGTGACTAACAGCAGAGTTATCTATCAGATTATTTCTGTTTAAAGAGGCTGCTCTGTTATGTGCCTGTTCACACTGTTTAACTGTGTAACCTCTAGACAACAAACGTTTTTTTAGCTTCTCTAATTCCGCAGCAAAAACGGTGTCATCTGAGCAGTTACGCCATAAACGGTGCCATTCCCCATATGGGATGTTGTTCACCACATGGGGGGGGGGGGGGGGGCGGATGTGGCTAGTAGCAGTGAGTTTCCTGCATTTTCCTTTCCAATGGGGGGAGATGTCAAATCTGTTATTCCCTATCTGGATATTAATATCCAGAAAGGAAATCTTATCTCCGCCAAAGGTGGAAGTGAAGCTCAAATTCATGTCATTTGAATTAACATACCGTAGAAATTCTGAAAATCTGTTTTCTGACCCACGCCAGAAGATCAGCAGATCATCTATGTACCTGCCCAGCCAGCTATCTCTTGGAAAAAAGGATTTTGCGGTGAAAAAATGTATCGCGATTCCTATACCGACATATAAATGCCTGCTAGGGATGGGGAGAATTTAGCCCCCATAGAAGCTCCCTGCCATCTGCAGATAGAAATCGCCATCGAACATTAAAAAAAATTGTTCTGTCAAGAGATAGTCTGTAGCCAGGACAAGGTACTCCTGCAGAACCTGGCTATATGGGCTATGCATGTGAAGAGAATCAACTTGCAGGTGTTCTCTGCCGTCCTTTCATTTTTTAGCTCTGAGCCTCTTAAGAAGACTGTATTATTATTCTTCGTCCCTGAATTTAGCATCCTTGTGTTGTCCATTTCATACCAAACAATTTGTGGATATCAACTTGCGGTTGTTCTCTGCCGTCCTTTCATTTTAGCTCGGGGCCTCTTAAGAAGGACTGTATTGTTATTCTTCAGCCCTACCTCCAAAGAGAAGCCTCTCACGCACAACTGCATGAGGGTGTGAGGCTAAATCTAGCCATAATCCGGCTATTTTTAGTTTTAGGTGCAGGAGCAGCACTGCCGTGGGTAAGCGGCAGCAGGCGTTGCTCAAACTGATGAACAGCACCTTCTACCTTCCTTGGATGTTTTAGCCAGTTTTTAAGGCAGGATTGACCAGGCCTTTCACCAGTAGCTTCTATCCTTCCTTAAATGTTGTTGTAGCCTTTTTGAAGGCAGGTTTGATCAAGTCTTTTAATAGACAGGCTTACTGCACTTGTCCTCTCAAATCAAATTCCGGGGCCTCTTAAGAAGAATGTATTGTTATTTTTGGTCCCTACCTCCAAAGATATGCCTCTCACTCACAACTGCATGAGGGTGTGAGGCTAAATCTAACCATAATCCGGCTATTTTAGTTTTAGGCGCAGCAGCACTGCCGTGACAAAGCGCCATACAGGTGGTGCTCAAACTGCTGAACAGCACCTTCTACCTTCCTTGGATGTTTTAGGCTTTTGAAGGCAGGATTGACCAGGCCTTTCACAGTAGCTTCTATCCTTCCTTGGATGTTGTAGTAGCCTTTTTGAAGGCAGGATTGACCAGGCCTTTCACCAGTAGCTTCTATCCTTCCTTGATGTTGTAGTAGCCTTTTTTGAAGGCAGGATTGACCAGGTCTTTCATCAGTAGCTTCTATTCCTTCCTTGGATGTTGTTGTAGCCTTATTAAAGGCAGGATTGACCAGGTCTTTTAAATAGACAGGCTACCGCTCTTGTCCTCTCTTATAGACTCTTTAAAGGATTGAAAGTGTATTCATTCATTTAAATCAATTTCCGGGGGCCTCTTAAGAAGACTGTATTGTTATTCTTCATCCCTAATCTCCAAAGAGATGCCTCTCACGCACAACTGCATGAGGGTCAGTGAGGCTAAATCTAGCCATAATCCTGCTATTTTTATTGGATGATTGTATTGTCCATCTGGTCTGGGTCTCTGGTGCAGGCTAAGTTTTTGGTTGGTCCATATGCTACCTGGGTTTGAATGGTTCCGTGGTTCCCTTTTGGAACCTCATGGCAGTTGCTGCCCCTGGTACTCTACTGTGTCAGGCCTAATTTTTGTGAGGTTACAGTAGCCTCATTGAAAGGCCGGAATGGCCACTTTATGGTCTTTTTTTATCTAATCTTCAATTATATTTTGAAATCAAATGGACTTCAATTCAAGTGCTATTTTGCAGTAATTCTGGTCATCTATTGTATCTCCAAGAAACACGCCACTGTTCAAAGGAAACAGGACAGTGAAAATGGTGGATCCTAATTTAGTACCTTGTGTTGTCGATTTTCGTACAGACAATCTGTGGATGTCAACTGGGGTGTGCTCTGCGTCCTTTCATTTTTTAGATTCAGGGCCTCTTAAGAAGACTGTATTGTGTTATCTTCTTCCCTACCTCCAAAGTTATGCCTCTCACAACAACTGCATAAGGGTGTCATGATAGGGTGTACGCACCTGGAATCTCAATGGCCAGTGGAGTAGCCAAGCACACGGATAAAACTAAAGAGAATGTCGGAGGGTGTGCCAAACTAGAATGTAGATAAAGGGGATAATACAACTTGGAATGGGAACAGTCTGGAGAAGATAGTTCTCTGGAGCAGGAGGGCGGAACAAGTCACATACTCAAGCAAGTTTGCATTGCCTCATGGTCAGAAGTAGGCACAAACAGGAAGCAAGAT
>NW_027209490.1:0-21671 GCF_027789765.1 Dendropsophus ebraccatus | reverse complement strand
GACTATAGAGATGGTGGTCCTACTGCTGGTAAGGTCTCACGCTAGTCTTTTATATATATATTTTTTTTTTCTGGTGTCTTTAGATATGTCTTTATTCCTTCTATGTGTCTACCTTTTTGGTGAAAGATTCTTTATAAACGCTTGTTTGCATAGGACATAACTTTATTCATATATTTTTATTAAATTTTTTTTAAGCAGTGACTTAAGCAATTTAATTTCAGTGATTCGACTAGAGTGTATGAGTGCTGGGCTGGTATCATCTGTTACGTAAAGGGATTAGACATATGGCTTTAGTTCTTCTGTGCCTGTGGTTTTTTACTGCACTGATGGAAAACAGTACATCAGAAACCAGTTTATTGATGGCAGTCACTCCTTTTTACACCTTTTCTGCAAGGAATATATTAGCAGTATTAGTGAATTTTTGAAATGCATTTTTAATAGGTTTTTATTGTTTTATAAAGGCAAGTCATAATTTATTTGCATGGTTTACCACTGTTTTAATTGTGCAAAAAGTATGTGAAGACTTTAAAGTAGTGTTTTTATATGCAATAACCTGTAAAGACAGCATAATCATTTTAGCAATGACAAAGGGAACAATGCTTGGGCAGAAGGATGTTCTTTTCTAAATAGGCATGTGTTTATTTCTGCAAAGTCATCGGTTGCATGTGTTCCTGAAACCTAATGGGAGACTATAGTCCTGTAAGAATTATTGCACTTCAAGAATAAAACTTAAATTACAACACATTCATATATTGGGATTGAAGAATAGCTTCAATAAAGACCATAGGGAAGTACTTTCAAAGGAACACATTAGCTCCAAAGTGAGACATAGGTTCACATAAGGTTGAAAAGCATAAAACAAATATTTATCTTTAAAAAAAAAAAAAAAAAAGAGTTGTGGTTGTCTTCTGACAAACTGAAATGTTTTTGTAATACCCTTTAGCATATTTTATAATACATGAAATAACGGTCCATGGTAAACATCTTCTACAACATGGCCAGTTTTGCACACCAAAAAAACTGCTTATGTAGAAAGTCATGTATATAGAGATAAGCTCATATACAGTCCATAGGACTCTGCTTTCTTTCTGGCTATGTAATTTCCCCCTGTAATTGCCCTGTATCCGCTTTCCTCAATCTATATCTACAACATATGTATGCTGTCCCAACTTTCCGCAATCCATCTACCCAGAAGGGCATAAGAAAGGAGTGTCCCTCTGCTAATGTGAATAATATGTCTGTAATGTAATATGATACCCTGATGTGAGGACCTAACATGGGTACCTAATATTAAACATTAAATTTTCACAGTTTAAGTCTCCAGTAGGCAGCATCACTAATGCCTTGGGAACCATAATTTGCATGTCATGCCATTAAATGTTGCTATGATACACAAATACACACCAATGCAGAGGCTTTTTTTTCAAATATACAATGGCGTAAAATACTACGTTAGTGCACTTCGTCCAAACAAGAACAGGGCAATAGGTAATACAAAACCACTGCAATATCACAGTGAGGAGGTGAGTAAATCAATAATATGTGATTCCATAGAAAAAAAGGCTAAATGCAAATAAATCAGTCAAGTAGAAAACTTAAACTCCCCCAAAGTTCTGCTGCACTACAACATCTCTCCTCTCCCCCCCCCCCTCACCATGTGAGTTTCAGAACACCTTTGAAGATGTTCCAGTAACTTTAATTTTCACTTGTTATTGACTATTTAATAATCTTTCGAAGGGTTGTAATTTTTATTTGGATTTTTTTTTAAACAGCATTTACAGAAATACTTTTACAAGTGAGTTTCTCTTATCACAGTATAGGTGATAAGCTGCTCCATACAGGTCAAAAGTGGGGACCCCCCCCCAAAAAAAAAAAAAAAAAATTAAAATTAGGGCTGGGCGATTAATTTGATTAGAATTTGAGAAAACTATTTCTTTCTTTTTTTTGTGAGAATTGTAAATTTGATTTTACAAAAAAATCACTGAGTGCGGACAGCGAGGGCGGGCAGTGAGTGTGCAGTATGGGGCGGGGCGGCCTCTAGCCACTGAAGCTAGCAGAGCCGCCGCTGACCTGCTCCTTACACTTAGCGGAACGAGTTCCCTGGTCTCTGGAGGAGGCAGAAGCAGCAGGGACAGCTGAGTTCAGGTGACTGGGGCAGAGGTGACAGCGTTACTGCAGTTGCTGGAGCTGTACAGCGGGATGAGGGGGCTGCACTGCGCCCCCTGATCCCGCTGTACAGCTCCAGTAACCGAGCAACACTGTCACCCTCCAGAGACTGGAAACCTCGGTGTGCGGCCAGGAGGGGAACTTGTGTGCACAGGTGAGAGGAGGAGGGGTATACCGGATATGTGCCCTCCTGCCCATTAACCCCCTGCCTGCCCCTCATCTGTACCTGTACTACTACAATTCATCATCTGTTCCTGTACTATTCCTACTAAAACTCTAATCTATTCCTGTACTACTACAACCCTTATCCACTATACCTTCTCTACTACATCCTACCTAGATGGAGGCACAAAGATGATCTCCTAAACTATACTCTGGGGGCACAGAGTGTCACATATTTGGCAAAACTACTTATATGGGGCACAGATGTCTACTAGATGTAGGCACAGAGGAGGCTTGTCTTATATGGGGGCACAGGGGGAGCACTGTTACACTAAGAAGCATTACAGTTGTCTCAAACGTCATTAAAATAGTATCTGACACTGCAAGCAGAAACATTTTCTGTTTATTTAGCAAAGAGGAAAAAATGGATATTTAGATCGAGAATCGCCCAATATTTTTTTAAAAATTGAGATTTTTTTTGGCCATATCGCCAAGCCCTTCAAGAACGCAGATAAAGTTGTCTGTGCATCCACAAAGTTCATTCTGTATGGTTTCTCCCTGTAACTGTAGATCTTACAAACTGGGGAACAGGGTTAGACTGCAATACATAGAAGGCACTACACAGACTTCTACTACTGCACAGAGTAGACAGTGTGATCATGGGAGGTATACAACTCTCTATAGTTAATCAGTGATAGAGACAGACAAAGTGAGCCACAGAGCAGACACTCACCTCCTGTCTATTTTTTTTGTGTCAAAACTAATGTCTTTAATAATGTGAGATGTAGTGCGGCGCTAAACATTTATTCACAAAATAACACACTTTGCAAAGTTATACAACTTTGTAATGTGTGTTATGTATTGAATGGCCCCCTTCCCCGTGTCCCCCCCCCCCCCACGCTAGACCCAGAAGTGTGGTGCATATACTTACCGCATTTGTGTTGAACCCTGGCTGCCATCTTGTGACAATGACGTCATCTTTGGGAGGCTGGCCGGACCGCTTCAGCCGTCCCTCATGCCGGCCCCAATCTGGCACGTCATCAGCTGCTCAGTCGCGATTGGCTGAGCATAACTGTGCCCAGCCAATCGCGGCTGAGCAGCTGATGACGCGGCAAAGGGGGGCCGACATGAGTGACTGCTGGAGCGGTCTGGCCGGCCTCCCGAAGATAACATCATTGTCACAAGATGGCGGCCGTCGACACAAATGCGGTAAGTATAATGCACCACACTTCCGGGTCCAGCGTGGGTGGGGGGGAACACAGGGAAGGGGCCATTCACATACATAGCACACATTACAAAGTTGTATAACTTTGTAATGTGTGTTTTTATTTTGTGAATAAATGTTTAGCACCGCACTACCCCTTTAATAAATTCCCCCATAGACTGAATGCATAGGTAATGTGTAAATGTAAACCAAGGATTTCAATATAAAAAATACAAAGTCAAGACAATTTCTTTACTGCATTTTCGATTTGGCAGGCTGTCCTTTAAATCTAGTTGCTTTTAATTTCCTAACAAATGCTTTCTAAATAATTTACCATACTTGTGCACATGCAAAAGTAATAAAAAATGATGGTGTGGGGACTTATAACAAATAACAGTTTTAATCCTTTACAAGCATGTATCATGTTACACTATGTAAATTTATAGGAACTGTTTTGTTTTATTCTACAGGAGATGGCAATCCTAGAGAAAACAGCCCTTTTATTCAGAATGAGATGGACAAAGACAACTTATATGATGGAAAAAACATGGCACTTTTTGAGGTACTTTATACATTGTAAATGATGGTTAAGGTGCATGTTCTTAATATGAGTTTCTGAAGACTAAGAACATTCTTTCTGATCTTAGTGTCACTGTTATAACTTTTAAAAACTAAATCAACAATATATGTGAATTAAAGCAAATTTGCATTTACATTTTTCATTTTATTTATTTTTTACTTCTCATGTGATAGAAACACTTAGGCCGGGTTTACATATGTCCGGCGGTGCGGCGGCGTTTCCCTCCGGCGCAGGAGAAAAGCGCCGGAGGGAACGCATCTTTGAACTGATCCCATTGTTTTCAATGGGATCGTTCAAAATGTGCGGCGGGAAATAGTGGCCGCCGCATCGCCGGACCGTCGGTGCGTTAGGACGCATCTTGCAGCGTCCTGGCGGACCGCCGCTCCGGTGATGCGGCGCCGCACCAATACAATCGAATAGAGCGCCGGATGCCTCGCCGGGCAGGACGCATGCCGTTCGGCTCTGGCATCCGGCGTTCAGTCAAATAGTACACAAATAAACATATATCTCCCCCTGTGTGCTCTCCCCCTCCCCTATAGTCCCCCCTTGGTCCCCCAGTAGTATATCACCCCCCCTGTTTTCTCCTCCAGTAGTATATAGCCCCCTGTTGCCCCCCCAGTAATATTTAGCTTCCCTGTGTGCTCTTCCCCAATTAGTATACAGCATTGCTGTGCGCTCTCCCCCAATAGTATATAGCCCCCCATGTGCGCTCTCCCCCTCCCATATAGCCCCCCTGTGCGCTCTCCCCCTCCCATATAGCCCCCCTGTGCGCTCTCCCCTCCCCCTCCCATATAGCCCCCCTGTGCGCTCTCCCCCTCCCATATAGCCCCCCTGTGCGCTCTCCCCCTCCCATATAGCCCCCCTGTGCGCTCTCCCCTTGTAGTATATAGCCCCCCTGTGAGCTCCCCTATTTAGTATATAGCCCCCGTGCGCTCCCCCGCAAATCCCATTGAAAATGACAGGAAAACATACTGGGGGAAAAAATTTCAACTGATGAGCGCAACTTGTGACAACTGATGACAACTGATGGAAACTGATGGCAACTGATGGTTTTAATGAAAAGACGGATAGAAAAACTGATGACAACTGATGCATTATTGGCATCAGTTGTGACATCAGTTGTGGTCAGTTTTTAGGCAAAAAACGCAACTGATGCCAACTTATATATGTAAACCCAGCCTTACTTGAAATCCAGGTCCAGTCTCCTGAAGGCAACTGCTGGTTGAAAAAATCAAACTGGAAGTCCTGGTCCTGCACTCACAGGGAAGGCAGTCATGTGAGTGATGGACACATTAAGCTGTGACTCTTTGTACTGCCGGCTCTTCCTTTGTTTATTTTTATTTATTTATTTTTTTTTTCACTAGCACAAGACTATAAAGTTGCTTTCAGTTGACTGGCAAGTATAGCTGTGTTTTTAAAGCATGATGAAAAAAAACAAACAATGACTATACATTGCAGACATGCTGCTTTATTTCAATTCCCCTATTTATTTAGATGTCAGCTGTACTTACTGCTAAGGGCTGCAGACATCATTGGATAGTGGTGAGGTGAGGGATAGGAAACATTTGGCTCTCCAGTTGTTGTGAAACTACACCTCCCATCATGCCTGGACAGCCAAAGCTTTAGCAGGTTGTACTTTTCCAGGAACTGGTTATCAAACTTAATCATAAAATCACCTCTTCATAATTAAAGAGGACCTGTCACCCCTCGTGCCGGAGTGACAGGCTCCTGACCCCCCGTTAGAGCCCCCTATACTCACCTAATCGCACCGGGTCCCGCTTCCTGATGCGGTCGAGTCACGGAGATTTCAGCTCCCGAAGCCTGGCGCGCGCGCTGACAGGAGAGTCCGACGCTCATAGAGAATGAATGGGGAGTCCGATGCTCCGTCATTCTCTATGGGCATCGGACTCTCCTGTGACCGCGCGCGATTAGATGAGTATAGGGGGATCTAACGGGGTGTCGGGAGCCTGTCACCCCGGCACAGGGGGTGACAGGTATCCTTTAAGCCAAGTGTCAAGAAGGCAAATCTGAGCTTCCAAAGTGTCACAGCCTGGCACGCCTCTTGGCTCGTCTTCACCTGCCAGCCCCTCTTTTACTAGTGTACAGAGACCTGTGTGTCAGTCAAAGGAGGGTTTAGGTAGTGAGGGTGAGTGTGGAAGCATGCCGGCTGTGACAGTTTCATGCTTCCAATATTAAAAGGTGGTTTTATAAATTGACAACTTGCATCCGCTCCATGAAAGATGCAGTTTGCTATATACCTTAACAGCTATCCAGTGGTGCCTGCAGCTCTTAGAAGAAAATACAGCGGACAGATTTGCTTTAAAGTCTTAAGCTGTTCTGTGATTAAGTTTAGAATTGAGAGGAAAAAACCTTGTGAGTAATTTACTGGGATTTACTGTTTGTTCTGTATTCATTTTAAGGCTTTATTACCATCTTTTTTTTTTTTTTTTTTTTTTTTTTTTTTTAAACCCTGTTAAGCATATATACTGAGAAAAGTATGTGCTCCCAGAATGTATAAAAGTCAAAGAGCTTGTGAAAAGCTGCAAACTTAAATAGATTGTCCACCTTAAACTAAATTGTCCCCTACCCACAGGATAGGGGACAGGTAAAAGATTGCAGGGGGTTCAACCTCTGTACTTCCCCCTCCCTCCCCAACTGCTTTGTTTTTAATACAGCCGCGGCTACAGCACATAACTTTCGGCTCAATTCATTCTTGTCCCATAGAGACCGAATAGAGCCACAGGAGAGCGCTGAGCATGGCACTCGACTCTTTCAAGCTGCTCCATAGGAAAGTGGGTGTACCTGCCACTCTTATTCAACAAAGGAGCCTGGGGGCGATCTGCAGATTGGATCTTACTTGTCCCCTATCCTGTGGATTAGGTGGACAGTCTCTTTAAATGCCCTCAGCTTGCTGTACTTCAGGAGCTTGTATTAATGATATATAGGATATATGGAAGGTACAAAGTGTCTCCTTGACCGAACAGCTATCTAACACCTATCTATCTACAGTTTGGAACATGTAGCTGGACAGATTCCCTTTAAAGAGAGACTGCTATAATAGACTGCTGGACATTTTATGTGGCATCCATTACATGTGCATGTAATGATAGCAAAAATTAAGTATGGTATAGTGTAATGGACCTTGCTATTTATAGGCCCAACCAAAGTCTAGACTCTTGCCATTCTTCAGGTTTCTGTAGCCTATAGACACATTGAGCACTTTCTTCAGAAGTTTTTCATGCATACAAAGTAAATGTTAATGAAATGTGAACAGGACCTGAAATGTATGTACTGACCTGATACCATATATATTTGTTAAAGTATTAGGGCAAATTTCAGAAAGTCTTAGATAGCAATTTTAATGTCTGTTAAATGTACCTTTTAAAGAACAACAAAATAAGTATGTATATAAGACTGGCACCAATACAAATGTATAATACACTTAATGAATAGAGAAAAATATGTACACACAGCCGTAGTCCCATATAAACAGTAACCCTATTGTGGGGTTGCGGTCATGTACTTGCACCCCGAATCTTGCTCACAATACTGCTCTTTCCCTTCAAACCATGTCCAAAATGTACTGTTTGCCTAATTCTATACAATGTCACATTGACTCTTTACAAAGTGCACTGTGAAAAAAAATAAACACATAGGGGGACATCTATGAAAGTTATGCAAGTGGGGTCCACGAAGAAGGTGCAAATTCTTCTACGTCTCTGTGGCGTGCACCTGTCGTAACCCTCGCTGACCCAATGGGGGGGGGGCTCCTCACGCCTGCTCACATTAAATCATGGCAGAACTCTACAACTACGCAGGAACAGGTGTACAGTTCTTTTTGTCTGTTGTGCGGCAGGTGCAGGTCCCAACCAATTTATCTAAGAGGCTTACACCTCTTGGTGAATCCAGCACACGGTCATTGGGGCCAGTGCCTAAGTTAAGACCAGCATAGTTATACTTAATAAATGTCCCCCGTAGTGTGCAGTCTCAATAATGAATGTTAGCATACAGAGAGTTCTCGGCACTTAAGGCCAAACCGCTGCCAGACACAGTCTTTATGTGAACACACACCTACTGGGAAAGTGCTATTGATGGTGCTCTACTAGTCCAAAAGCACAATAAATTCATTTTGAGAAGCACACGTGTTTTTGCTATACCTGGTGAGTTCCACATTTCTTCTCAAGATGAATTCAATAATGAATGTATTACAGAGATACATCAGTCGTAAATCTCTCTCAATAATATATATATTGAACTTCCTCCAACGCACAAAGCGTTAGGCAAAGCAGAGATGGACCCACACATCCCTTCCACTCCTTGGAGAAAGTTCAATTGACACTTGGGGCATGTAGAAGCAGGAATACGCCCCATGTGGTGTAATCATATAGTAGTTACATAAGCTTGGTGGATTATATTCTAGAGTCTATTGTTAACAAACAGTGAAACGTTTGTGAGATTCAAGACGAGATTCACAATCTTACCCAGCTCAGGGATAGAAGACTTTCTTTTCTCTATGGTAGAAAGTGGAGTGGATGCCACCAAAGCTTTAATTAAATAAGAATAAAATGGGATACCAGCACCCCAAGGTCCTATGACCTAATCACTCCTTGTCAATGGGTAGGAAGATATTGTGTCAGTAGAAGAGGGAGCATTCGGAGCATGTCGCACTTGTAAAAATCTATTCAAGCATGTGGGTGGTATACCAAAACTATTCCATACAGTATCAGATGACAGGAATCCTTCACATAAAAATAAAGGTAAAGGACCTCCAGTTGCATCTAATATTGGGCATCCTCAAATGGAGGCGAATGTGAGAGCGCCTGATTTAACCATTCAGGCGCCTCCAGTTGACTACCCTGAAACCCAAATGCACCATGCACCAAGACACTGTCTCTCTGCTGAAGTTGTTTTTTTGTTTTTGTTTTTTTTGTGGCCTTAAATCACTTTTTGGCCACGTTTCATTAACTGCCAGTGGATGATAAAATAATACTTTTTGGAGAAGCAAATTGGGTCTTGCCTATAGGACAGTTGTCAAGTAATAAACCACTGTGAATTGTTTTAGCAAGCCTAAAGGCCCTATTACACGGGACAATTATTGTGCGAAAAATCGTTAAATTGTTCGAATTTAAACGATAATTGTTCTGTGTAATTGCAGGCAACGATCAAAAAATCGTTCGTATATCGTTGATTTAGAGCTGAACCTAAAATTATCGTTAAGCGTTCGCAAATTGTTCACTGTAATTCCACATTCGTTCGCTCAAGTTCTGCATTTTTCACTAATTGTTCAGTGTAATTGCACATTGTTCATTGTTTCGCTGGGATCAGAAGGAATAAACGATTGTAATAACGATCGCAATAACGATCGTAGTAACGATCGTAATTAGCGATTATCATTCTGCAGGGCTCCAGATGGCGACCAAAATGGTCGCCAATGCGACTGACTTTTTGCAATGGCGCCCAGATTTATTAATCTGGGCGCCATTTGCGACTGGCCCCGGCGGCGGCGCGCTGTCTCTTTAAGATGCGCGGCTGATGCGCGGCTGCCGGGGGTGTCCCGTCCTATCCCCGGCAGCGCGGCGCATCAGTGAGCTGCCTGGGGCCCTGACTTCCGGCACAGGAAGCGCACGTCAGAGACGCTTCCTGTGTCAGAAGTCCCAGCCCCGGCGTACAGGAGCTCACTGACGCGCCGCGCTGCCGGGATAGGACGGGACACCCCGGCAGCCGCGCATCAGCCGGGGACAGCGTCCGAAGAAGAAGAGGATCGCCGGGGGAGCGGGTTGTCAGGTGAGTTTGTGTGTTTGTTTTTTTTTAAATATTGCTTAGCATAGAGGAAAGGGGGGGGGGCATCTATAATGGGGGGAGAAGAGGGGCCATCTTCAAGGGGGGGAGAGGGGGCCATCTATAAGGGGGGGAGAGAGGGGGCATCTATAATGGGGGGGGGAGAGGGGGCATCTATAAGGTGAGGGGGTATCTATAAGGGGGGGAGAAGAGGGGGCATCTATATGGGGGGGAGAAGAGGGGGCATCTATAATGGGGGGGGGGGAGGGAGGGGGCATCTATAAGGTGAGGGGGTATCTATAAGGGGGGAGAAGAGGGGGCATCTATAATGGGGGGGAGAAGAGGGGGTATCTATAATGGGGGGAGAAGAGGGGGCATCTATAATGGGGGGAGAAGAGGGGGTATCTATAATGGGGGGGAGAAGAGGGGGTATCTATAATGGGGGGGGGGGGGGGGGGGGCATCTATAATGGGGGGGGGAGAGGGGGTATCTATAATGGGGGGAGAAGAGGGGGCATCTATAATGGGGGGAGAAGAGGGGGTATCTATAATGGGGGGAGAGAAGAGGGGTATCTATAATGGGGGGGAGGAGGGGGCATCTATAATGGGGGGAGAAGAGGGGGCATCTATAATGGGGGGAGAAGAGGGGCATCTATAATGGGGGGAGAAGAGGGGGTATCTATAATGGGGGGGAGAAGAGGGGGTATCTATAATGGGGGGGAGAAGAGGGGGTATCTATAATGGGGGGAGGAGGGGGCATCTATAATGGGGGGGGGGAGGAGGGTATCTATAATGGGGGAGAAGAGGGGGCATCTATAATGGGGGGAGAAGAGGGGGTATCTATAATGGGGGGGAGAAGAGGGGGTATCTATAATGGGGGGGAGGAGGGGGCATCTATAATGGGGGGAGAAGAGGGGGTATCTATAATGGGGGGAGAAGAGGGGGCATCTATAATGGGGGAGAAGAGGGGGCATCTATAATGGGGGAGAAAGAGGGGGTATCTATAATGGGGGGGAGAAGAGGGGGTATCTATAATGGGGGGGAGAAGAGGGGGTATCTATAATGGGGGGGAGGAGGGGGCATCTATAAT
Source organism: Dendropsophus ebraccatus (assembly GCF_027789765.1). Lineage (NCBI taxonomy): Eukaryota > Metazoa > Chordata > Amphibia > Anura > Hylidae > Dendropsophus > Dendropsophus ebraccatus. The sequence goes on along the minus strand of NW_027209490.1, from coordinate 10,692 downwards.
GGGGGGGGAGAGGGGGTATCTATAATGGGGGGAGAAGAGGGGGCATCTATAAGGGGGGGGAGAAGAGGGGGTATCTATAATGGGGGGGAGGAGGGGGCATCTATAATGGGGGGGGAGGAGGGTGCATCTATAATGGGGGGGAGGAGGGTGCATCTATAATGGGGGGGAGGAGGGTGCATCTATAATGGGGGGGAGGAGGGGGCATCTATAAGGGGAGGGGGCCATCTATAAGTGTAGGGCAAACTGGCTGCAGACACTGGAGATAGATATATGCACAATTATTATTATCAGGGCCCCTCAGGTGTCTGTATTTGTAGGGGGTCACTTGCATTAGTCACTAGGTGAGAGATATATCTATCTATATACACATCTTGTGGGGGGTCACTATATGGCTGCAGTCAGAAGTCTAGCTCAGTATGTATAGACTGTTGCAAGCTTTTAAAGGGAACCTGTCACCCCCCGTGACGGGGTGACAGGCTCCCACCCCCCATTAGAACCCCCTATACTCACCTCATCGCGCCGGGTCCCGCTTCTGAAGATGGTCGGGTCATGGAGATCTCAGCCGCTGCAGGCAGCCCGACGCGCACACTGAGAGATGAGTCCACGCTCAGAGAATGACGGAGCGCTGGACTCTCCCATCATTCTCTATGAGCGTTGGACTCATCTCTCAGCGCACGCTGGGCTGCAGCGGCTGAGATCTCCGTGACCCGACCATCTTCAGAAGCGGGACCCGCGCCATGAGGTGAATATAGGGGGCTCTAACGGGGGGTTGGGAGCCTGTCACCCCGGCACGGGGGTCGACAGGTTCCTTTAAGTTCAAGTTCAGAAGAGTAAGCCTCATTAAAAGGCTAGCCAAGTGAGGCTGAAGTACTGAGTCAGACTGGATATGGTTGTCAGACTGTATATGGTTGTCAAGTTGCAAGTTTCCATGTTGAACGTTTTCAAACTAAGAAAAGAAAGGATCTAAAGGAGGAGGCTGCTGCCGTGGCCTCTGCACACAGTAAGTCCCATTTAACATAACATTAATTTTACATGGTTTAAAATGTTGGCGACCAATATTCTATTGGCGCCTAAATTTTTCAGGTTAGGAGCCAATGGCTCCTAGGTAAATTTTTTAGTCTGGAGCCCTGTTCTGTGTAATTTGGTGAACGATTTAAGGTTAACGACAAATCTCGTTTGCGATCATTAGTTGTTAATTGTTAAAATTGCTCCATGTAATAGGACCCTAATGGTGCGTTTACACAGACAGATTTATCTGACAGATTTTGGACGCCAAAGTCAGGAATCGATCTGAAAAGAGGATAGATCCCAATCTTCCTTTGACCTGATCCCTGTTTATAGTCTGTTCCTGGTTTTGGCTTAAAAGATCTGTGAGATAAATCTTTCTGTGTAAACGCACCATAAGAATGCATTTTACAGCCGCAGCGATACTATTCCAAATCTCCTATAAACATGCTTGCTTAGCATTGCTGCCAGTAAACTCCTCTCTACTTTCTTTGAGTGAGGGTCCATCAGTTGTCTGCATAGGTTGTTGGCCAGTACTTCATATGAGTGCTTCTTTATTTACTTAGGGTTGTCTTCTGTACATGGCAACAGTATTTGCGTATGGTGGAGAATCTGTGGTGGAACATTCTTTTTCTTGTGGATAGAGAACAGAGGCTTCTTACAGTTTGTGTCTATTTATAAAAATAAGGAGCATAATACATTTTTATTATTTCCAAACCCCACACAAAGAAAGAAAAAGAAAATGATCTTTCATAGCCTTCTAAAATAAACAGATACAAGGCTGTATTCATATACTGCTGCTTTGGTACTGTTGTAGTTTTTGCTGTGTCTTGACATTTTCCAAAATTGCTGTAAAAACTTTGTAATTGTATTACAGCGACTTGGCATTCATGAAACTTCTTTTTTTCTGGTCTGTGGCACTGTCTGCTCCTGCCCCACTCTCTAGGCACTTTTGATATAGTACTGCTCTTATATGAGAGATAACAAACATCTTATGCTCACTTCTCTATGGTCCCCCCTGAATGGACACCAGGCGCTGTCATTCCTCTCTTTACATCTAGCTATTGATTTTGGACTAAAGTCCTTGTAGTTGCAGGCAGGTATAAGATAGGATGTGTACTCTCTCTATGCATTGACTACCGAGCCCCCGAAAAAAGGTGTATTGGTGGTCATTAAGGGTAAACTTAAGGGGTTAAACTGTTGGCTCTATAGATAAAAGGAACTTAAAACATTGAAATCATACCTTTACCTTAACAGATGGCGGTTTGCACAGTCATAAAATGACTATTTTCTTAGAAGCTTGTGCCACAAGGTGGTGTTGAGCTTCAGCATGCATGCCCTCCTCCCTCCCACACCTGTCCCTGCCCTACATTATTGACAAACAGGACTCTCTGCTGGTAGCAAGCCCTGGTGCACTGGTCTAGCAGAATGTGACTGAGCAATGGGGGTAACACTTGAGAGGAGTAGTTTTTCAGACTTAATAGGCCACCAACCTAATGTGGCATCCTGCCAGCGGGAATAGGTGATTATAGTGCAGTTCATGATGCCACAATGTCAGGTGCAAAAACTTATAGAATTGGGGCAGTGATATATGAAAAGAACAGCTTCACAAAAGTTGGTGATAAATTGCCATGCATCTTATTATTTCCACTGACTAGAAGCACTTACTGGAGATTCTCCAGAATTGTATTGGAGGACCGGATTCCATTGATAATCTTTGGAGTCTCTAGCTGGATATGATTACTATTTGTGAGAGCAGTGCATTTTACTGCATAAGCTGATGTCTAGAATTACATGCTTGATGAAGGGAATGTATCATCAGAAAATTACGTTTTATCTATCTTTTTATAAACCTCGTATCTTCCTTGTGCTATCCATCCAAACAGAAGAAAAAAATACTTGATGATGCAGATTATCATTAAGGAAGTAATACAGGAAAATCTTAAAACAAATCTATCATCATACATATGCTGATAGAAGCTTTCATACCCTCTGATTGGTTATACTGGTGCTGTGTATTTGCAGAACACCCCATTCTGCATATATTTTCAATATCTCCTCCCATGGCTCCTGCACATGAATAGGATGAGGTGTGACAGTAATAGGAGAAGCTATTGGTGCACTCGGGTTGCTAATTTACAATATACCAAAAATGGAGATACCTGCACAAAGGGGATGTCAGATCTCTGATTGAACAGCATCGCTGCAATTAGTGTGGGGCTGCCGATCCGTGGGCATAATTGTAAAGTGTTGTGGAAAATGTTAGTAAGATATATAATAAAAAATTTTGTTCCTTAGGGTGCGTTTACACAGACAGATTTATCTGACAGATTTTGGAGGCCAAAGCCAGGAATGGATTTGAGAAGAGAAGAAATCTCAGTCTTTTCTTTATGACCTGTTCTCAGTTTTAGTCTTTCCGTCCTGTTTTGGCTTAAAAAAATCTGTCAGATAAATCTGTGTAAACGCACCCTAATATAAAGCATTTTCTAGCACCAACCCTCCCCCCCCCTGCCGCGCCCTCCCACATAAAACAATGAGCCATACATACGTACGCACTCGCTCCTTACGTTGCAATCCTCTGGTACCAGCTGTGTTCCAATGACATCCCACTCAGCCAATCACAGAGCTGAAAAGGGGAACATGTGTCATCAGAACTGCAACACAGCCGGAACAAGAAGATTACCTATTGGGGTGATATTGCATAGTTTAAAAGGGGGTTTAGAGGGATTTTTTTTATACACCTTACATTAATATAACGGTATTAATTTGTAATATAACTTCATTAAAATGGTATTTTTTATACATCATTTTACATTGAGTTTCTCAGAAAGGGATAACTTAGGCCTCTGCTTCCACCAATGTTTCTGATTGGAATTGCTGGGGCTGTTAAAGCCCGGAAAGCTCCAGGGCCTGGTGTTCTGCTGGAATCCAGTGCTGCCACACAGTGCTATTCATACAGAGCAGGGTCCCTCTAGTGTACTGTATATTCCTATTATAATATACAATACATGGGTTATGGGTATCGCTCAGTGTATAGCAGCCTCTATCAGGCAGCTTCCCCTGTGTATTGTATATTCTAATAATGTGCCCATGTTGCTTCTCATGCAATATTTTCTCACCCCCAGAGATTTAAACAGACAAAAAACCAAAGACCAAATACAAATAGGTATTTACATAAAGATATATAAATGATCATATGGTATAGCTTTGCAAGCTTCACAGGGGCATACGAAGGAGCCTGTTTGAATCTTGTTAAGTATGTCTACCAGAAGCAAGCTGTTCTATTTTGATCAGCAGCACTAAGGTTCTTTCAAGGCAAGGAATAAATGAAAATCGTTTCACTGTAGCATCAGGTTTCCTGCAGCATTAGTGAACAGGCACAGGTCTGCTATTGTCAGTAAGAAATACTGTACTTTTGCCTTATAGTTGTTTTTTTGTCAGTTTTTTTAAAAAATGTGTAATAAAATTCCAGCCATCTTTAGTTGTTAGTTAAAGCTATGTTCACACATTGTCAAAATGATGTCCGTTTTTACTGTAACGATAAATAACTGCCATTATTTTATAACAACAGACATTTTTATACAAGTAATGGCTGGTATTAAGAAATAGCGCCATTTTTTTGTGATCAAAACTGTTGTCATTTTGATGGTGTGTGGACATAGCTTAAAAGGCATGGTCACAAATTTAGTGACAATTTCTGTGAGCTGATCACTCTGAATAGCCAACATGTCCATCTTTCCATTCAGATACATTGCAGGGGGAAAAAAAGATTACACAGCACGAATTGAAGTCGTGGTGATCCTATTAGGGCATAAGACATAACATAGAGGGCAATCTTCTGTGCTCTATGATATCTGTATGCCCTAATAAGACACATGCCCCAGTTAAATTCATTGTTAATTCTTATAATGTGGATGTCTATTGTTTTTGTATCCTGAATTCTGTAATCAGTATTTTCTGTAATAAAGTGAAATTGGCTCAGTTGCCCCTAGCAACCAATCAGATCCCACCTTTCATTTTCCAAAGAGTCTGTGAGGAATAAAAGGTGGAATCTGGTTGCTTGAGGCAACTGAGCCAGTTTCACTTTGCACCATGTTTGATAAATCTTCCCCTATATTTTTAACTATGTATAGTAAGTTTGAATAAAACTTTTCTGTTTACAATTCAGAATTAATTCTTAGGAAATTTATAAATGGATGTTAGAAGAAATGTTGAAATTTACCTGCTTATGTCTGAATGCATGTTTTCTGTCCCTATGCTCGTCAAGGAAAAGGGCTTTTTCCTAGCGATATGTAACTCGTATTTGCTTCTGAGAAGAGGTGTCTAAGGCGTCCATTGCAAAGTCTTAAAATACTGCATGGAAGGAGTTCTGCATGATGTGTTATTCTTTTTATCAAAAGAACAGAGTCCATTGTATGACTTCCATTCAATTAAAACAGGTGTACTTGGAACTTTTTGTCTCAGCGCGCCTGCATAGCCACCACAGCCTGTGCTCTGTTAACTCTCTATTGGGCTGCCAAGCTCTAAACTTGGAAACATTTAGTAACCCTATAGAGAATGAACAGAGCTGTGGCTGTGCACTCCATTTACTGCAGGGCAGGTATGTCCTCCTCTTGATCTGTGGTGATCTCAGCAGTTGGACCCCCAGAGATCACCGGATGTTTTGAAATCACTGTGGGCAGCCTGGGACCGGGGCAATGGTGTTGGAGCGGGAACTGGTAAGTATTTGTCCCTGACATCTCCTCAGCAGCATAGTAAAGTATAATTTTATCCTGGACAACTCCTTTTAAGTGGAAGACAGACCTGCAACTGGCACTTACCCAGAGTAATGTTCTTGCGTATTCACCCTGTTACATAAGACCCCTCTGAGCTCTCACTTTCTAAAGGCCAGTTACAAAATCCCAAGCAGTACGTACACAGCAGCACAGGAGCCAGGAATAAATAATATATGAAATGTTGACTCAAGCATAGAGTACAAACTCCTTTCTTGTTGGTACAGAGCCCCCTCCAGTCTTAGAGTCCCTGTCGTTGTTTGAGTTCTGCAAAAAAAAAAAAAAAAAATTAATAGTCCAGGCGATTTTAAGAAACTTTGTAATTGGGTTTATTTAGGCAATATGCCATTATCTGCATTTTAAAAGCCTTTTCCCAGCCCCCCCCCCCCCCCATCTCTCCTTTCTGTCATCCACTGCTCAGAATCAGGAAATCTCGACTTTTTTTTTTTTTTTTAGCAGTCGGATCCTGTTGAGCTATGGAGAGGGGAGGGGGGGGGGGAAGAGATGGAGGAGAAATGTGGGCGGAGCAGCATGAGAACAGAGGATTACTCAGTGGGGGAGCTATTCAGAGTGCTATTCAGAAGTCCAGAGAGGTCAGTGGTGACTGTCTCTGTCTCTGTGAAGAGTTTGCTGTAAACCTAACTCTTTGCTGTCCTGTTTTGGTGCCGTGTTTCCCTAATCTTCATGGAAACCATGAAGACGGGGGGGAGAGCTTCAAACTGCTTTTTCATTATAAATTCATTTTTGGATAGGAAATAGATTGGCTCATCTCCTGTACTACCACAAAAGATGGGAAAAAATCATACTATTTCCTCCTTTACCTCCAACCACCCCCTTGTAACCTAACCTAATAAGCTGTCATTTTTTATAGTACCGGTGAGAATTTCATGTAGCTCTTCTATGTAGGGATAACTTATCTCTTACTATAGATCTGTTGGGAATTGAACTTACCTTCAAGGTTTATGTTTGTAGTTTCTTTCTTTTATTTGTTTTGTTCTTTATTCTGTTTTAAGCTGTTTATCAGCTATACTATCTGTGCACAAGGCTGGGTCGTCATCTCAGTGCAATTACGTATGTATCCCTACTCATGTTTACATGCTTCTTCAATACTAATATGATGTCCTCTATGACATGCCATTGTACCTATCTACAATTTTGACTGTATGTTACTTTGTTTATGGGCGTAGTGGACGCCCGTTGGGCCTTATTGTTATTTGAAAAAACTTTCAATAAAAAATAAGTTATAAAAAAAAAAAAAATCATTTTTTGCCTAATAAACCCAATTACAAAGTTTCTTAACAATCGCCTGTACTATTGATTTCTGAAAATAAAATAAATAAATAATAATAATTAACGACGTGACACTTTAAAGCTATTTGACCTTGTGTGGATCCTACCTGGCATGACTTTCCTCCCTGTTTTTTTTTTTTTTTTGTGCCCTACACTTTCAATCTTTTAGGATGAAATTAAGATCAACCCGCATCAATAGTCTAATGATGGCATTAGACCCAACCAATCAGGAAAAATTGCCATCGACCCAGGGCCTAGCATGGTCTGTTTATCCCCCTTTTCTGGAAAATACTATTTTCTTTGTAACTGATGAAAGAGAATGATCTAATGCCTAGTGAAAAATCTGATCTCTTCCTCTATGATTCCACAACCCCTATATGATACCTAGATCACACTATGGTGTTTCACCTATTGGCAGAGTATTTGGCTGTGTTGCAAACTACTTGGCAAAGCCTTCCCCTATGTATCTTGTTTTTGTGCTTAAGCACTTTACTCCACTTAGTAGGGTCCTTATAGTGCACTTTTCTCTATGGAATTTTTTGTGTTCTTCTGCTGTGGGTGGGCTTCTTTTTAGGGCATAGTATGGTTTTTTCTTTTTCCCCTTCTTGGCTTTTGTTTTCCCCCTCTCTTTTCTTTTTCTTAACGCTCTCTTCTTACTCACTCACTCTCTTTCTTGGTCACTCCTAATATATGGAGTTTAGTGGCCACTGTTTTTCCTCTTTCTGTATTCCTAAAGTCAGGGGGGCTCATCGGTGTTCTAGCCTCCTTTCATATTTAGTATTTTCTTCTTCTTAGTGACTACAGACTTGCCAATTATTATATTCTCTTATGGTCTTTGAAACAACATTTTAGTTGTTTATATTCTGGATAGCCATTGATTTATTGCCTGTTTGCTTCTCTTGTTTTATAAATATAGATTTCTTGATTGGTTACTACTTCTATATAGTGACATTATTTAACTTTGTTTCTTGTTTAACTCTGTAGGAAGAAATGGACAGCAACCCAATGGTATCATCACTTTTGAAACAAACTTGCAAATTATACAAACTTGCCACAAGGAGTTTAAGAACTTGAAGAGTATGAAGATCGCAAGAGGAAAGAGTTGAAGGTACATTACTTGCAATTCTGCATAAAAACCTATTGTGGGGAATGAATTTTTTTTTTTCAGTAAATCCCATGAATCTCTGAGCTGCTCAGAAATTCGAAATCTACACCAGCTTGGAAATGAAGCGTACGGTAGATGGCACACATAGGTCAAAGGTGCAGGACAATGGGGCAGAACAGTAACGATATCATCTTTTTTATTTTTACAGGGTCTTCAGCTGCCGCCCTGCACCACTACGCATAGAAGCCTTTGAACGATGATTTCAGGCAGTTTTTTTTTTTTTTTTAAATAGATCTAATTTATTGAAGTACAAGCATAGTAAAAACGATGTACAACTTTTCACTTTCACAACTCCTTGGCTGTGTTTCACAAATATGCTATGTCTTAATAAAGGCTTAATAAGTCACTTGACCCACCCTTGTACTGATCGCTCTCAACAATGCTGCAGAAAGTACTGTCAGGCATCTGATCCACTTCTCCCAACATTCTTTTTGAACTTGAAAAAAAGGAGTCCATTCTTAATATGTAACTTCCTTTCCATAAGAAGTCTTTAAGCAGGTTTTAAACAACATTAGCCAATGATTGTTCTTCAGCTGATCATTGTCCTTATTTACGCAGGAGTGATGACCTGCTGATCAGCATGATCGGGAAGGTTATCACTCAGAGTAACAGACCCCTTCGGTGGGTACTCTTAAGTGTTGGTGGCTGTAGTTACAATTACTCAACCCAGTGTAGTGGATAACTTCACATTAAAGAAGAAAAAAATCAAATATTAGTTTAAGATTACCTAGAAACACCGAATACTGGAGATCTCTCTTGTGGTCTTGCTTGATATTTCTTGGTGACCCATCTTTTTTGTATTGCTGGAGGACTAGGTAAAGCAAAGGATAGCAATAGTATAAACAGGGATACTTCTTCCTTAACGGCCATATTCCACGGAACGATTATCGGTCGTATCGGACCGATATCTGCCGCTACGGACGATAATCGTCCGGTGGAATAGAGTGCAAACGATCAGGCCGACATCGTTCATGTCTGTCTGATATAGCAGCGATCTGCTGCCGTCGCTCCGTTGAATAGGAGCATACGGCAGTAGACCGCTGTTCTATATCCTATGGGCTGCCCCCGGACTAGACGGATCAGCGATCACGCCCCGGGCAGCCCCCCCGCAGCTCCCGCTGCCCCCCATCCCCGCACTCACCCGCTCGCTGCCGACGCGTTGGATAGCGGCGGCAGCGAGCGGGGAACAGAGGAGCAAGCGAGCGCTGAGAGCGCTCGTTTGCTCCTCTAAAACTCCTGTGGAATAGGGGCATTAGAAGACCAAGGAAGTACAAATAAAGGAGTTTTCATCACTTTCTAATCTTACAGGGCTATTTCGTCAAGTGACATTTCTCTGACCTTGGTTCTTAAGGTGGCCATACTCCTTCAATAACTGACTGCTAAATGAACAATCCACCCAGTCAGTCATGTCTTCTGCCTGCCCAAGGAAAAAGCTGAGCGTATCCTGTATTCCTCTATGGGGTCAGGCAGTAATTTTCCATTCTACCCGACCCATATCACTAACGACATCATCCGACCATGAGCAGCAGCGGGTACAGCAAACCAAAGTGTAAATGTGTAAGAAGGACCTTTTTATCATTGCGGTTTTATTGTTTTTTTTTTGCCAAGATATAAGCAATGAACACACCATGATAATGGAGGCATGGTTTGCCTCTTTTGTTGTGGTATCCACTGAAGGTTTTTTTGTTTGCTTTTGCTAATTCAATGGCCCAGATTTACGTTTTGTAGCATGTTCTGAATTTTCCTAACAATTGATCATGTGTCTACAAACATACAGGATGATACTCCGAACCCGGATTCCCAGTATGTGTCCACATCCAGTTTATGATAAGAAACACGGGGGAGAAGAGAAAACACTGCAGCCATTAGTCATGTACCCACGTCCATTGATACAACTAGGAATTCTGGTTGTGATGGTATGGACCAGTACACAGGGACGACTGCAAACCTCTCCTAGTAATTTTCTCGTTTTTATTAGAATTGTTTGAAAAGCAAGCAGTACAACAAGAAGTAAGGGGATGGGAGACGCAACCAAGTCTCCACGGTCTTTACATAGCAAGAGGTGAGTATAACAAGGGTAAAGAAAACAAGGGAACAAAGAGCATGTACAATACACTTCATAAAAATGAGAAACAATAGTAAAGTTACACTGTACCCAAAGGCTCAGTATCACAAGTAAGTGAGTAAGTCCTGCCATCATTATGAGCCTATGTACGTGCAGTCAAACCAGAGTGAGTTAGGGATGTGTGCAAATGTCCAGAAGCAAACCATAAGTTCCTAGGTTTTGCAACAAAGGTCGCTAGAGAAATTGGCGCATGGCAATCACCTTTTCCTCGGGTGCAGGCCCGCTTCTGCCATGAGGCAAGGCTGAGGCTTCCGCCTCCGGCAACAGCTCTTGGGGGTCCTCAGGGGGCGGCAGAACTTCCCTGACACCAGTGGCGGTCTGCGTCTGGCATTTGC
>NW_027209489.1:0-21742 GCF_027789765.1 Dendropsophus ebraccatus | reverse complement strand
TATGAAAAGTCAGAAAGCAAAAAGGGGGCGACAGTGTCACTGTAAGCAAATGTTCAGTATCAGGAAAAAAAAATGGCTGCTTTCCTCCAAAACACGGCACACTTCCGTCCTCCGATTGGTGTGCAGTAGTGGCAGCTCAGTTCACTGAAGTGAATGGAGCAAAGTTGTAATGCCATACACAAACTGAGGACAGGGGGTGGTGGCGTTTGAGAGAATTAGTTTTTCTAATTCCGGATAAACAACTCTGCAGTGTCCCTATGACTTACTTTGGGCAATAGTCCCCCAAACAACTCAAACAACAAAGCAACGGGACATGTAAAAAGCACCACAAGGTTGTTATGGTGGAGTTTTATTAGTTAAAATTTGCAGTCAAACCCCGTGTTACTTAAAGTTGCCAAAGGAAAAAGGCCTTTCTTTAATAAACACAGCTCACAACAATGTTAAAAGGGCAGCTTTCATATATACTGGCACAATACAAGCAACTGGTGTAAAAATGGTGACTTCCTTCTAATGCTTTTACAAAGATTTCTTCGGCAAGCCTTTCATTATATTCTGGTCTAGACATGACTCAACCGACCGAAAGTGGCAAATGTCAATATCAGAACGTTAGACAGCACATGTACATATACCAACTCCGATGATTGTCAGATGTGGACGCTTCACACTCGTTTTGGCAGCAGCCACGTCATACATGTGAACTGTAGCAAGTCCATTGTGGATATCAGAAACATTGCCAAAGGTGTTTTACGGGCCATGGATGCAAAAAGTTTCACTTAATGCACCCACAGTGTTGAGCATTTTAAATAAATATAAATAAAAAAATATAAATCTATTCAACAAAAAAAAAATTGGGAAACCATGTTTGCACGCATGGAGGTTGTTTGTTTGTTTTTCTTGCACAAATGACCGCACCAAAACCCTATAAAATTACCATTTTTCATCTCCAATAAGGAACTTCATAATGGTCCTTGACACCAAGCTATGATTTGTAGCCACTAATGACCAGCCACAGATATGTATATCTTACCAATGAATACACATTGCACATTAGTTCTTCTAAGGGACCAGACAGGAACACAACATAAGGCACTCCAATGTTTTGGTCTCTCCACCCCCAAACCCTCCCCAACTATGACCATTTCACCACTGTTCGCAGGAGTGCCTTATGCCATAAAAAAAATGAAGTTCAGTACACAATGTCACGGATGAAGTCTGGTGACAAAACACCTGGATTCAGAAAACAGCAGATAAGGCCAAATGATTCCGCATAAACTGGTTTGCAAGGATCTAAATTAAACATTCCCAATAATACAAAAGTTATACAGATCAAAATGTTCAACATTATACAAAGCTGGAGTATTTCTCAAGTGGCAGGAATAAGTTCAATGTGTTTACACTGTGCACAAAGTACTACAACGGAACCTTCTTTGGTAGCCTTTTACTGTTTGGGGATCCATGAACTACTTGCAAAGCTGTACCTTGGTACCATCTTTCAGTACAGAGCGTAATAGTGTTCAGTTCAACTGTAAGCTTAGACACAGGTAAATAATGGACTGGTGAAGACTTATGCTTCATAAAATCATTGGTTTACATGCGGAAGAGGCTTAAAGCACTATAAATGTCTAAAACTGGGTAGCCATTGTAAGATTAGTCAGACCATTCAAACGAACCTTTTGCAGTCTAGGGCAAATAACGAAGCTGCAGCAAGCACTCTAATGTGTCAGATGGCATGCCACAGAGACCCGATACCACTAAAAGGTTACAGTCACCTTATCGCTCACAAAAAGAATATACTTCAACACAACCCCATATGACTAAAATGTTCAGTACATGTAGTTTGGGGCAAAAAGTCTGTTTGGCTAGAAAGAAAAAAAAAAAAAAATCTAATAAAATCAAAGGGGGGGAAAAGTATATCTTCAAATAAACATAATAAATACACTACTGACCAAAATGTACAATGAGAAAGTTATAGCAAGAGTTTGATTTTTTTTTTAGGGTTTTGTGGCTATACAGTTACAATACCTTACACGGTTCACAACAAGCATGTAAATAACGTGCATACATATGCTGCAACGACCCATCTTTAAAAGCCTATGGAGAATTTGGAAACAGTTTAACATTGGCATGTCAGGAGGCACTACAAGATACAAAGCAAATCCACCACATAATGGATTCCCTGTGTATAATCATAGCCCTCCGTACAGAATCACACAGTAACCAAAGATTTACACAAACGTAAAAACTCAATGGAAGTACAGAAATGATATATGCCCACTAATGTACTTGGGCAAAACTCAATGGCATACTGTTGAAGCAATACACAGGGGGGAAAAAAAAAAAAGTGTGAATCATGATTTCTTTCACTTTGCAAATACAAAGTAAGGTCACTTTGCATTTAATGGACTGATGTTCACCTAGGATGATCTTACCACACATCTACACAATGTCAGATGTTCTGTTAAAGTGCAAAGAAAGCCAATACGCATCTACTGTAATATTAGAACTTCTTTATGGCGATTGTTAAATTCACTTGTTTTAACAGTGAAAAGGGAAGATGGTTCCTTTCAGACAGTATGTTGAGGATAAAGTGGCTTTCAAGCAGCATGGTGGATTTTATTTATTTGTAGGATTAGATCATTCTGTTGCGTTTATTGGTTTGGAGAGTCTGTAATGACGTTGCTGCCTGGGCTGAGGTACGCTTTCTAGTGCCACCATTGTCCAAGTGGAGTGCCATTTCCTCTGATATGAAAGTATTCAAATCGACATCAAGGAGTCCAGTTCTCCTACGGCTGGTATTAGAACTTCCACCAACATGGGGTGTGGGAGCCCGGAGTACTGAGGACGAACACTTATACTAGCCATTGCGCCATTCAGACCTGAAATTAAAGAAAACAACTGTAACCACAAGACAAACTACTTGCCATACTGCATATTTAGGGTTTGATCACAGATGATCATATACATCAGCCATAACTTACCAACCTCCCATAGATAGAATTTGCCAATTGTGTCTGATACATGTGGGTCCCAACTCTGAGCCCACAAACTTGGCCTTTCACCTGCTCATGGCTACAAGAGCTGGTTGGCAGACAAAACTTTTTTGCTTGTGAAAACTCACATTAATCCCTACAGAAACCACGTCAACTGCATAGAAAAGCCTGCTCAGGGTTTTTTTGCCTCATGACCACCTCCATCGTCACAAGCAGGCTGAAAGGTGGCCCTTAATGTGGTTTAGATGCAATTAAAAAGGTCATATAAGGGAACACCCCTTTAACAGCAATGGACACAAATTAAAGGGTTCTCCAGCCATTTAAAATGTGTTTGATATAGTGCTGGGGCTGCATAAGAAATAGACATCCTATTCTTACCCATCTGCGCTCCCACAGATCCCCCTACTGACTGCAGCCACTGGTACTTCCAAGACATAAAGGCCCTACTGTACTAGACAGTTATCGCTTTACTTGGCAAAGTACCAACCATTCATGCAGATAATCGTTCAGGTAATAGTGCATGTTGCAAGTGCAACAATCGCCAACATGAGAATGTTGGCTGATCATGGTCTTTTAACATGTAATAAATAAAACAGTGGAAGTCTGCAGCACATCGTCTGGGGTAATCGGGACTTTAATGGCTTTAATAGGCCGCCCAACTCGGACCAACGATGTTCCCTGCTTGCTGTTGGGCATTTAATAAAGGGGAAAGAACGTTAAGCTGACAGGTCGCGCTCTCTTCCCTAGAACATTGGGCTGTGTAATACAGCCTTAACTCATCTTGGCAGTCACTGCTTAAACAAGTCTGTTTCAGAAGTAGAAGCAGGTGCAGTGAGCGGAGAACACTGATGCTGCAGGAGGACCACAGTGGACAGTAATGAGGTAAAAATAGGATGTTTTTTCTATGAACTCCTTTGACTCTGATGTATGAAAGAACTCTTAGCCCCTTAAAGGGGTTGTCCGGCGATAAAAAAATTATTCACAGAATAACACACATTACAAAGTTATACAACTTTGTAATGTATGTTATGTCTGTGAATGGCCCCCTTCCCCGTGTCCCACCACCCCCACCCGTGTACCCGGAAGTGTGGTGCGCTATACATTACCTGTCGCGTGCCGACCACGGTCTCCGATCGTCAGCAGTGACGTCTTCTTCGGGAGGCTTGGCGGATCTTCCCGAGTGCCGGCCGCCCTCTGCAGCGTCATCCGAAGCTCAGCCGCGATTGGCTGAGCATAACTGTGCTCAGCCAATCGCGGCTGAGCAGCTGATGACGTGGCCGCGTCATCAGCCGCTCAGCCGCGATTGGCTGAGCACAGTTATGCTCAGCCAATCGCGGCTGAGCTTCGGATGACGCTGCAGAGGGCGGCCGGCACTCGGGAAGATCCGCCAAGCTCCCGAAGAAGACGTCACTGCTGACGATCGGAGACCGTGGACGACACGACATGCGGTGAGTATAATGCACCACACTTCCGGGTCTAGCGTGGGTGGGGGGAAACACGGGGAAGGGGGCCATTCACAGACATAACATACATTACAAAGTTGTATAACTTTGTAATGTGTGTTATTCTGTGAATAATTTTTTTTCGCCGGACAACCCCTTTAAAAGCAATATGTTGTGTTTCGATGTGAAGGAGAATACACTTTTGAAGAGGTTGTTAGGTGGGATATATATTTTTAAAAAAATACCTAGTTTCTACTATCTGGAATACAACTGTGTGTATACTCCATAAACCAGCAAGTTTTTTTGTATTTATACACGGAAAAGTTTCCGGAGTCACATTGTCAATCAGCAAATTATATGTATTCTTGCCTAAAAACCAGATGTAGTGTTGCCAGTCACCCTAAACTTAAAGTATAACTATCATTTAAACAAACTTCATGTCATAGTGAAACGTCAGAAGTGTGTATTGGCAGGAGTCTGGGTGCTGAGACCCCGGCAATAGCTAGAATGCGCTCTGCCATTTCTGATATAAACTGCTCATACGAACAGTCTACGGAAATATAATACAAGCCTATGGAATTCCTGCAATTCTGTATACTGAAAGTTCCATAGTCCCCTGTTAAAACATACACTGTTCATATTAGCAATTTAAAACTGAAGAGGGAGAGCATATAAGCCCCTTGTTCTAGTGATCGGTGGGGGGCTCATGACCCAAACCCTCACCAATACAAACTTCTGACATGTCACTATGACATGTCAGAAGTTTGTTTAAACAATAGCTGCATTTAAAGTGTCCTTTTTTAACAAACAGGTTTAAAAAAAACTATTTATATACCTATCAATTTAACTGCTCAGAGAGACTACTAAACTGCACTGCGATACAACTGCCAATAGTGTCTAGTGTACATTTGGGTATGACCAATACTGAGGACAACGTATAGATGATAAACCTGCTTAATGATCACACATGTAGGTTGCTACCTTAATATGATTTGCCCATAGCAACCAGAGTTAAGCTTCCATTTTACCAGAGCAATCAGAGAAATGGATGCGGAGCTGTGATTGGCCGCGGACAAAAATGAGTTTCAGACTACTAAGCCCGGGCCTTTGTCCTATACCAGGAGTCACCGATCTTTTGTCTGACCCAACATGTACAATTGCATAGGCAAAATAATTGTTCAAAAATCATTGTTCATTACAATTAAAAAAAAAAAAAAAAAACTGTTAGTAATGTTTATAAGTGATGTATGGTTGGTGGAGGTCCAACACGTTGAATGGGACTACTCTACAGCTCCAAGCACAGGAGGCAGCTGAGAACAGTAGTAAAGGGGAGAATTTAAAGCCAACACAGGGCTGCAGTCTGTTTTTATACTGGATCACAGAGACCCCACCAATCATAAAGTGATAGCATTACTGTTACAGATGAATATATTCCCATCAGCCCCTGAAATCAGCAGCCAGTGGGTTATCAGGTGAATGGTTGAACATGTAAGTGCTCCTTAATATGACAGCACAAACCTACCAACAGATTCCCTTTAACCGTTTACAATATAATTGGACAAGTTATACCCCTATCCTTTCTCTTGCAGAAAGGAAATACATCATCATTTTAGGTAACAAGTCAAACAATCCATTTCATACAGCTGTCTAATCCTTTCCCCTTCCTAGAAAGCAAAACTAAGGCTGGTATTACACAGCTATATTATGGGTATGTTTGCATGCAGGATATGCACAGATCACACAAGGAAATCCACTGGTAAAATTTGCAGTGTGCAATTAGTAAATATTCCAGCATAAAATTTCCACCCAATGCTGTGGATTTTGTGGTGTTCAATGACTGAAAGTATATTGCTGTGTTTATGCATTAGTGTTTCAAAAAAAAAAATAATAATCTTGTCAACAGGCTAAGCACGAATATATACAATACAGAGGTGTAAACAGAAGTAGACAGTTACCATGGAGAGCTATTGCTTCTCGGAATGGCTGCAAATCAGTCTCTACAGATGAGTCCGTTTCTGAAGGTGACGCTCGGTTGGGAGATACAACAGTTAGTCTTGGTGGTGCACGTGAGTTTCGTGGAGGTGGAATTTTGCCACAAAGAAAGCTTATCAAATCCTCTCTACGAATAGTTCGTCGACGCTTTTTCACCCAGGCCAAAACATCCTTATTGCGCCGTTGATAGCCAACATGAATTCCAAGATCAAAGGTTCGCTGATGAGTATCCACGCTTTCTAAAATGTAAACAGAGGGCAAATTTAAATGGCAAGGAAAGTTATTTCTTACACATTTAAAAGAAATAAGGCAGCATTTTTCAGGTCTTTAGGTGTTGCACCCTTACTAAAGGGATAACTAAGGGTACTATTAGACGGGCCAATAGGGGCCCGATAACTGTAAATGAGCGCAGATCTGCTAGACCGGCGCTCATTTACTGGGCCTATTACACAGCCCGATAATCGTTTAACAAGGGCTGCAAGGACAGTTATCGATGCGGTCTGCTCCTCCCCGGGTCCCGCGCGCTCTAGCTTCAGAGCGGCCTTTGAGCTGACAGGCCACTTAGCCAATCACAGGCCGCTGCGGTCCCGGCCTGTGATTGGCTGTGGCCTGTCAGCTGACAGGCCGCTCTAAAGCTAGACTGCGCGGGACCCGGAGAGAAGCACGGGGGGTAACCGGTTTCCTTTAAGGGCTTGTTTTTTCAGGAACAACTGTACTTTGTAATGGCGTCTTTCAATCTACCATAAAATGTATAATTGAAGCCCAATATTTATGGGATGGAACAGGAAAAAGGAAACAATTGCTAATTTGGTGGTTCCCGTATCTACATAAAGCGCTTGACGGTAAAACTGACATGATACCTTTACTCTATAGGTCAGCTCGAACACAATGATATGCATGTTTTCATAGCTTTCTAAATGTTAAATTTTTATTGCAATTATGATTAAATTGCCCTAGTGACTCTTAAAAGGTTTTATTTTTTCATTTACAGGGCTGTATGGGTTAACAATATTTAAGCCATGATCTCCAGTTTTTAACAGTATCATTTGTGTACATTAAAAAAAAACAAAAAAAAAAAAACAGCAGTCATTTTGTCCCCCCCCCCCCCTCTTGATTTGCCCTGCTAACCACGCAGGAACAATACTGTCATATCTCATAACATGAGTAATGATCAGATCTATTAAAATAAAATTTATTTTTCAATGTTTTATTTGTAAAATTGAAAAGAGGGGCATATAATATATTTTTTTTACACTTAAAGGGGTAGTGCGGCGCTCAGCAATAATTCACAAAATAACACACATTACAAAGTTATACAACTTTGTAATGTATGTTATGTCTGTGATTGGCCCCCTTTCCCGTGTCATACCAACCCCGCCCGTGTAGCCGGAAGTGTGATGCATTATACATACCTGACGCGTGTCAACCCCCGTCTCCAATCTTCAGACAATGACGTCCTCTTCAGGCGGCCGGCCAAACACCTCCGACTGTCCCTAGTGCCAGCCGCCCTCTGCAGAGTCATCAGATGCTCAGCCGCGATTGGCTGAGCATATTTGTGCACAGTCAGAAGGGGGCCGGCACCAGGGACAGCAGGAGCTGTTCGGCCGGCCTCCAGAAGATGATGTCTTGGCACAAGATGGCGGATGGGCGTGACGCGGATCAGGTATGTATAATGCACCACACTTCCGGGTACACGGGCGGGGGTGGTGGTACACAGGGAAGAGGGCCATTCACAGACATAACATACATTACAAAGTTGTATAACTTTGTAATGTGTGTTATTCTGTGAATAATTGCTGAGCGCCGCACTACCCCTTTAACCCTTTAAGGACATGGCCCATTTTCGTTTTTACGTTTTCGGTTTTTCCTCCTTGTGTTTAAAAGGTCATAGCACTTGCATTTTTCCACCTAGAAACCCACATGACCCCTTATTTTTTGCGTCACTAATTGTACTTTGCAATTACAGGCTGAATTTTTGCATAAAGTACACTGCGAAACCAGAAAAAAATTCAAAGTGTGGTGAAATTGAAAAAAAAACGCATTTCTTTTATTTGGGGGAAATGTGTTTTTACGCCATTCGCCCTGGGGTAAAACTGACTTGTTATGCATGTTCCTCAAGTCGTTACGATTAAAAACGATATATAACATGTATAACTTATATTGTATCTGATGGCCTGTAAAAAATTCAAACCGTTGTTAACCAATATACGTTCCTTAAAATCGCTCCATTCCCAGGCTTATAGCACTTTTATCCTTTGGTCTATGGGGCTGTGCGAGGTGTCATTTTTTGCGCCATGATGTGATCTTTCTATCGGTAGCTTGATTGCGCATATACGACTTTTTGATCGCTTTATATTACATTTTTTCTGGATTTGATGCGACCAAAAATGCGCAATTTTGCACTTTGGGATTTTTTTGCGCTGACGCCGTTTACCGTACGAGATCAGGAATGTGATTAATTAATAGTTCGGGCGATTACGTACGCGGCGATAGCAAACATGTTTATTTATTTATTTGTTTACTTTTATTTAAAACCTGGAAAAGGGGGGTGATTCAGACTTATTAGGGGAGGGGGCTTTTTACTATTAACACTTTTTTTTTTTTTTTTTACACATATACTAGAAGCCCCCCTGGGGGACTTCTAGTATATACACTGTGATCTCTCATTGAGATCTCTGCAGCATAGATATGCTGCAGAGATCCATGAGATCGGCACTCGTTTGCTTTCGGCTGCTGCAGCCGAAAACGAACGAGTGCCGAGCCGAGGACGGCGCCATCTTGGACGCGTCCCCGGCCGGCATCAGTAACGGAGATCGCTCCCTCCGGGACTAGGTCCCGGAGGAGCGATCTCCCCCACTAGACACCAGGGAAACGTTGCCTCCGGTAATCGGAGGCAGCTGTCAACTTTGACAGCTGCCTCCGATTAGCTAATTAGCGGGCACGGCGATCCGACCGTGCCCGCTAATAGCAGCGGTCCCGGGCTACTCGCGGCACCCGGGATCGCGGCACTTCAAAGCGGGGCCGCCGCGCGGCCCCGCTTTGAAGTGCAAGTGAGGACATATGACGTAGGGGTACGTCATATGTCCTTAAGAGGTTAAGTCCCCCTAGAGGACTATTACATGCCATCATTTGACTGCGTATACTGGTCGATGCTATACCATTGCATAGCATTGATCAGTATTATCGAGACACTTTTTATAGAGAAAATTGCTGCTCAGGCCAGTCAGGGAAAATGATCAGAACCCCCACAATCACATTGCATGGGTCCTGATCAGTAAATGACAGGAGCTGCTCCTTGCACACTTTTTTTTAATTAAAAAATTCTTTTTTTTAAAAAAGACAAACAAATTAACCCACTGCAAAACATATCCTTGCTTCACACATGTTCAATGACTAATGTTACTTCATTTCAGTATACTGACTTGATATCCTAAGCATGGTTTTCCCACTGTTCACCACAATTCCCATCAGTTCCGAGAAGGCAGACCTGGTTTCTCCAGCCTTAATATCACTCTTTAATATACTACTATACTATATACCCACTTTAAGTCTGTCACCATGTTCCTTACTATGTCCTACTATAACTCTTAGCTTATGTCCCCATCACTTACAGACCACTTAGCAGCTGGTCCTCACCAGCTATGAAGCAAGCTCAGCTCCTAAGCTCGCTTCACAGCTACAAAGCAGATAACCGCATACAGGTACAACATGGGTTTTATAGGGGTTAAAGAAAACCAATCACTGCCAAAACCCATCAAGAAGCTATACATAGTGTAACGAAGCTCCCAAACATGTAACTCACCACTAAGTAAAACGTAACTTTTAATGGCTTTCTATTGAAAAGAAAAATATATATAAAGTAATGTTGTGCGGTTTAGTTTTAAATTCATTGCTATCATAGCCCAGGTTGATAATAATACAAGGAGTTAGCCAGTAGTCTGCAGCTACTAGGACTATACAATCTATTCTAGAAGGCTATGTAGCTCTGTGATTTTAATGAGCACAACATTACTATATATATATATTTTTCTTTTCAATAGAAAGCCATTAAAAGTTACGTTTTATTTAGTGGTGGGTTCTACTGGATGTGATTTGGGCTTTTGGCCCTTTAAAATTAGTTCTGTTGTCTGTACCATCCAGATTACCTACTTTTAGGGCACATTAATTTTGTTTGTAGCAAACATGTAACTAACACCCGCTTTCAACATATCCCCCAAAAATTTACTTTGGAAAGTCACATTCCATATGTAAATTACCTTTAGCTAGACATGTGGGCAGCCCTGAGCGCCAAGCTCTGGGAGCATTTACGCTCAGGAACAGGCCAGCCCCTCTGTGAGGCGAGGCAAGCTCCTGCACTAAGACTCACACCCAAGGGCATGAGTACAGCCAAATCAAGTACCATCCATGACAAGTTTGGCATTGAGGACCACCCACATGTCTAGTTTAGGGTGCATTTACACATACAGGATCTGCTGCGGATCCACATCAAATCCGCTGTGATCCTTCCTGTGTGAAGCTGCCCTTAAGGTAATTTACATACAGTGTGGTACATTAACAAAAATAATGTTCAGGGGGTATGTGGAAAGCAGATAGGCGTTAGTTACATGTTTGTAAACAGCGCTGGGGGCTTCATTATACTATATGTATAATTTCATGGGCGTTTCGAGCAGAGCTGTGGAGTCCGTAAGCCGCAGCTCCAACCCAGATTCCTGAATTTTATCAGAAACTCACTTCAGCTCCTTCATACATGGCCAGTCAGACACAAGGGGAGTTCTTTATCAAACTGGTGTAAAGTAGGTCTGCCTTAAAGGGGTTGTTCACTACATTTTTTTTTTTTTCTTTCAAATCAACTGGTGCCATAAAGTGCCAGAGATTTGTAATTCACTTCTATTAAAAAAATCTTAAGTCTTCCAGTACTTATCAGCTGCTGTGTGTCCTGCAGGAAGTGGTGCTTTCTTTCCTGTCTGACACAGTGCTCTCTGTTGCCTCCTCTGTCCATGTCAGGAACTGTCCAGAGCAGCAGCAAATCCCCATAGAAAACCTCTCCTGCTCTCCAGACTGGAAATAATACAACTTCCTACTGGGCATACAGCAGCTGATAAGTGCTGGAAGGCTTGAGATTTTTTAATAGAAGTAAATTACAAATCTCTGGCACTTTATGTCAGCAGTTGATTTTAAAAAAAATTTGGGGGTGTACAACTCCTTTAAGCCCCTATTAGATGCGATGATAAGAAGGAGCAAGCAAGCGCCAACCTGTCAGGTCAGCGCTGGCTTGCTCCTCATTACCCCCTCACTGCCGGTGCTATTACACGTGTAGGCAGCAAGCAGGTAAGAGCTGGAATTGCCGTGGGGAGGTGTAGGGAGCTATGGGGGCCCTGCCCGGGTGATCGCTAGATTGTCCAGGGAGCCCACAGAAAATAGCGGCAGGCTGCTGTCGCCGCTCCTATTACACGGAGCAACGGCAGCATACGGCTGCCATGATCACTGTTGTTTTTTCAACATGTTGAAAGACAGCGATCAGCCGACATCGTGCATGTCGGCTGATCGCTGTCTATTACACTAAGCGATTATCGGCCATAACATTCGGTATCGCCCGAATACAGCAAATAATCTATTTATGTAATAAGGCCTTTAGCAGCATTTCGTGATGTCCTACATTAATCTGGGGCGACTTCTGAGTGATTATGGCAAATATATAAAGCACGCGTGCGTGCGTGTCCGCACAGTGGATGCAGCCAGTCCCCAGCCTTCATGTCCTGAAGAACTCAACTAGACTAGATGACACTGCCGACAATCTATGTTCCTAACCAAATAATCATCATCCACAAAAAAGAACTACTAACAATGCCAGATACCTGTGACATAGAGGTGACCACAGGGGTCAGCCATAGGCCCATATTTATGAGCGTCTCCTCTCCTGAATCAGTGGCTCCAAAGGAACTACCCTCTCAGCCAGTCAGTGACTACAGCTGTGTCCCGCCTCACTCACTGATTGGCTAAGCGGGCATTTGTGAGTGGGGCCATTACATCACAGGATCGGTAACCCGGCAGGGGCACGGCAATGAGTCAATAGGACTTTATTATGATCCCGCCACGCTTTATGCCCCCTGGATTTTTCACTGTTGCCCAAAATACCCCGTTAATTTCTGCCTCTCTTCAACACACACAGCCTGCTACAGCCATAGCACACTGAAGAAAAACAATCTTCTCCCAGAGAGAAAACACTGCATTGAGGACAGAGGTTACTGCTGCTCTACTTATGGCTTCTTCTCTATGTTACACAGGATCTCCTTATATTACTCTGCTGCAGATCTCCCACACAATGGACTCTTCCAGCAAAGAAACAAATTGCCAAATAGTAACAGTCAACTTTTCCCTGACCACCCTTATCTAATAGGGCGAATGCCTTCTTACCAATATATGGAGGAAACTAAATATATAAGAGAAAGTGCTTTTCTGGTTGTTATAAATAAGCTTCTTGAATTGATGGAAAAAACTACATTAATGAGAAACATTTCTTAAAAATTCACATGAAAATTCAATAAAATTTCAAGAATTTTTTTAAGGCTGGAGTCGCTAATTTTTTTCCAACTTCAGCCAAAATTAGCTCAGACTCCAAGACTCCGACTCCACAGCCCTGGTTTTGATGGTGATTGGTTCCCTTTAATGCTACCGTAAATCCTCCAAGACTTATCCTCAGATGCAGATGCCTTTCAGAGTTTCAAAAAGGGCAGAAGAATTTTAGTTATGCAAATGAAAAACTGATTTGTTAATCTTTTCAACTTCTTGATTCACAGCAAAACTGCAGACTTCACACATTTTAAATCAGAACATTGTTGTGTGCTCTGAAAGCTGAACCAATGCCAAAAGAAACTGGGACACCAAACGTGCCCAGGTCAGGGTAAGGATTCTACTCCCCACCCCAAACATTCTTTGCAATAAAGCTAAGTGCCTGGACCAAAATGCCATGAGAGGTTGGCACAATGAAAACCAGGTATAAACTAACCAAAATGTAAGGCAAACAACTGTTACTCAGATGCATTTCTACTAGAGATGAGCGAACCTCGAGCATGCTAGAGTCGATCCAAACCCGAACTTTCGGCATTTAATTAGCGGTGGCTGCTGAGCTTGGATAAAGCCCTAAGGGCACTATTCCACCGGACGATTATCGTTCAGACTATCGTTAAATCGTTCGAATCTAAACGATAATTGTTCGGTTGAAATGCAGTTAACGATTAACGACCAAACAAGAAATCGTTGATCGCTTTATAAGACCATGGAAATGAGTGAACGTTTTCAGGTCTTTCGCAACAGCGGTCGTTTGAGATTGTTAATCATTAAAGATTATGCAAACTATAATCGTCCGGTGGAATAGGGCCCTAAGGCTATGTGGAAATCATAGATATAGTCATTGGCTGTATCCATGTTTTCCCAGACAACCTTAGAGCTTTATCCAAGTTCAGCAGCCCCCGCTAATCAAATACCGAACGTTTGGGTTCGGATCGACTCGAACCCGGTTTGCTCATCTTTTAATTCCTACAAAATCCATTCTTCCCTGTCATCATTCTCTGGAGAATTGTATCACCTAGATTTTTTTTTTACTTATTAGAACTAGATACTAAAACATGTTTTCTTTTCTAATCAGTTACTGTTTGACAATCCTTTTGCTTCATTTCTTGTATATTGTTATGGGGGCTGCCATCTTGGCAGCGCTGTTTAACAGCATTTAGTAACATGCTTTATAGCAAGCAAAAAAAAACAAAACAATGCTTAATCTGTCAGGGTTCACTGCCACACGATCCTCCCCCTGCTGTGTCAGTGAGGAGATTTGGCCATTACATGCATTATGCTCCTGGCTCTTCACGAGCTGGGATAGGACTTCACCAAGCGCAGCTTCTCTCCATCGGTCTGAACACACAGACCCCAACTGTTCAAAAGTTTAGACATGTCTGAATCATTTCCCTATCAATACGTCTTTATGGATTGAATTCTCTGTTCCACTGCTACACTATGTTGTTCCTGTAACATATTACCTGCAGTTACAATGCAGAAGATAGTAGAGTAGAGAAGATCACAGCACTATACAGAATCAATACATTTACTAATGTCCGGCCTTCACTATAGAACATGACTGAACACATTAATGTTAATCTCAAAAAAAGGGAATGTCAGTAGAATATGGCCTATTGTTTAACCCCTAAATGACAGATGACGTACATTTACGCCAACTTGTCGCTAGGGGAGTTCAGAGCAGGGCAGCGCCATGACCCTGCTCTGAACTGCCACGATCCCAACTGCTATCTGCAGCATGGGACCGCAGCTATTAGTGGGAGCGGCCGATCTTTGCTCCCGCTAATTAACACCATTAAATGCAGCTGTCAAACATGACAGCTGCATTTGAAAGTCTTATATGGCCTTTTCCCTGGTGTCTAGTGGGGGGATCCCTTTATCTTACCGCCCCGGGACTCTGCGTCAGAATGACGTTGATCCTGGCTCGGTATTCTGTTGATTTGGTCTGCAGCAGGCCAGACCAACAGAGCACCAATCTCATAGATTGGTGCTGTGTAATACATACTACACTGATCTCTATGGTATATCAGTGTAGTTGTATTAGAAGTCCAAGGGGGGACTTCTAATTACTGTGCAAGTTAAAAAAAATAAAAAAAACAAACCCTAATAAAGTCTGAATCAACTTCTTTTCCAATTTTATAAATAAAAATAAACAAATAAAAAGAATCACTTTTTTTTCCTGTACGGGAAAAAAGTGCTATGGCCTTGTAAATAGGAGGACGAAAAAACGAAATCGCAAAAACGAAAATTGGCTCCGACATTAAGAGGTTAAATCATATGGTAACTATATAAACAATTTTTGCTGTTTTAAGGTAAAATGGAAAGGGCTGATACTTTACATTTCGCTGCCCCAAAATACATACTAATGAAGTAAAAGTAAAATTAGAAAATAACAGACACTTTGGGGGGGGGGGGGGGTCATGTCTCGGTATCTGGTTCTAATAAGTAACAGAAATTATAAAAGCTAGCAAATGATACTACTTAAAAAGCAAATCTGTTACCCCCCAACTCTTTAACCCTTTAAGGACAGAGACAATTTTCACTTTTGCTTTTTCCCTTTTCATGTTTAAAAGGCCATAGCGCTTCCACTTTTTCACCTACAGACCCACATGAGCCCTTATTTTTTTGCACTACTAATTGTACTTTGCAATGGCAGACTAAATTCTTCCATAAAATTTGCTGCTAAACCAGAAACAAACTTGCACTGTAAAATTAAAATTAAAAAGCAATTTGTTTTTATGCGTGGGGGGACAGTTGTGTTTCTACTGTTTGCCCTATGGTAAAACAGACTTGTTATCCATGTTCCTCAAGTCAGTACGATTAAAATGATACGCATCTTGCATAACATTGTATTTGACAGCTTTAAAAAAAAATAAAAATAAAAATCTAGATGTTCCTTAACCCCTTGCCTCTAAAGCCTGTTTTGGCCTTAATGACCAGGCTCATTTTTCAAAATCTGACCTGTCTCACTTTATGCTCTTATAGCTCAGTGATGCTTTAACGTATGCTAGCGATTCTGAGATTGTTTTTTCGTCACATAT
Organism: Dendropsophus ebraccatus; assembly: GCF_027789765.1. Classification (NCBI taxonomy): domain Eukaryota; kingdom Metazoa; phylum Chordata; class Amphibia; order Anura; family Hylidae; genus Dendropsophus; species Dendropsophus ebraccatus. Next base: position 5,707 of record NW_027209489.1, on the reverse strand, counting down.
GACACTTTATATTAGTAGCAAAATTTGGTCACTACTTTGTGTATTTTTTGTGAAAAACATCAAAATATCAAGAAAAATTTGAAAATTTAGCATTTTACGAACTTCTGAAATTCTCTGCTTCTAAAAAAGGAAGTCATAGCACATAAATTAGTTACTAAATCACATTACCAATATGTCCTCTTTATTCTTGCATAATTTGGGAAAACATATTTTACTTTTTTAGGGTGTTACGGGGCTTAGAAATTTATGAGCAAATTATCACATTTTGTGAAAATTTCCAAAACTGATTTTTTTTTAGGGACCAGTTTCTTTTTTTAAATGGATTTAGAAGGCTTGTATACTGGAAACCCCCATAAGTGACCCCATTTTGGAAACTAGACACCTTAAAGAATTAATCTAGGGGTATAATGAGCATTTTAACCCTACAGGGGCTGGAGGAAAGTATTCACAAATTAGGCCATAAAAAATCGAAATTTAAATTTTCAATAATATATACGTTTAGATTAAAGTTTCTCATTTTCAAAAGGAACATGAGAAAAAAAGCATGCCAAAATTTGTAAAGCAGGTTCTCTTGAGTACTACGGTACCCCATATGTGGGCGTAAACCACTGTATGGGCACACAGCAGGGCTCAGAAGTAAAGGAGCGCCAATTAGCTTTTTCAATGCAGATTTAGCTGAAGAAGTTTCTGAGCGCCAGGTGCATTTGCAGCGCCCCTGTAGTGTCCCCAGAAGAGAAACCCCCCAAAGTCACCCCATTTTGGAAAGTACACCCTCAAAGAATTCATCTTGGTGTGTGGTGACCATTTTGACCCCACAGGTATTAGAGGAAGTATTAAAATTAGACAGTAAAAATGAAAACTTGAATTTTTCCTATAATATGTTTGTTTAGTTTGAATTTCTCAATTCACGAGGAACAAGAGAAAAAAGTACCCCCAAATTGGTAAAGAAGGTTCTCCTGAATACAACGGTACCCCATATGTGGGCATAAACCACTGTATCGCCACACAGGAGGGCTCAGAAAGAAGGAGCGCAATTAGCATTTTCAGTTCAGATTTTGCTGAAGAAGTTTCTGAGCGCCAGTGTGTTTGCAGAGCCCCTGTAGTGTCCGCAGAGAGAACCCCCCCAAAAGTCCACCCATTTTGGAAAGTACACCCCTCAAAGAATTCATCTTGGGTGTGGTGACCATTTTGACCCCAAAGGTATTAGAGGAAAGTATTCAAAAATAAGACAGTAAAATTGAAAACTAGAATTTTTCCAATAATATGTTCTTTTAGTTTAAAATTTCTCATTTCACTAGGAACAGGGGAGAAGCTGCATGCCCAAATCTGTAACGCAGGTTCTCCTGAGTAGAACGGTACCCCATATGTGTGCATAAACCACTGTATGGGCACCCAGCCGGGCTCAGAGGGGAAGGAGCGCCAATTAGCATTTTCAGTGCAGATTTTTACGAAGAAGTTTCTGAGTGCCAGGTGCGTTTGCTGAGCCCCTGTAGTGTCAGCAGAATAGATTCCCCCCAAAAGTCACCCCATTTTGGAAAATGCACCCCTGAAAGAATTCATCTTGGGGTGCAGTGAGCGGTTTGACCCCACAGGTATTAGAGGAAAGTATTCAAAATAAGACAGTAAAAATGAAAAACTCGAATTTTTCCAATAATATGTTTAGTTAAAAATTTCTCAATTTCACGAGGAACAGGAGAGAAAACGTACCCCAAAATCTGTAACGCAGGTTCTCCTGAGTACAACGGTACCCCATATGTGGGCATAAACCACTGTATGGGCACACAGCAGGGCTCAGAAGGAAGGGAGCGCCAATTTGCTGGAGCAAAACCGCAGCTAGTAATAGTTATTAGAATAGCGCACTTACTAAAATACAATAAAAATGAGATTACAGGTAATGTGGGGTGGTCACGGGCAACCTGGGGTGGTTACAGAGAATCTGTGGTGGTTACGGGCAACGTGGTGTGGTTACGGAAAAACTGAAGTGCTTATAGGTAATCTGGAGAGGGTCAGGGGCAACCTGCGGTGGTCAGGGGCAACCTGCGGTGGTCAGGGGCAACCTGCGGTGGTCAGGGCAACCTGCGGTGGTCAGGGGCAACCTGCGGTGGTCAGGGGCAACCTGCGGTGGTCAGGGGCAACCTGCGGTGGTCAGGGGCAACCTGCGGTGGTCAGGGGCAACCTGCGGTGGTCAGGGCAACCTGCGGTGGTCAGGGGCAAACCTGCGGTGGTCAGGGGCAACCTGCGGTGGTCAGGGGCACCTGCGGTGGTCAGGGGCAAACCTGCGGTGGTCAGGGGCACCTGCGGTGGTCAGGGGCAACCTGCGGTGGTCAGGGGCAAACCTGCGGTGGTCAGGGCAACCTGCGGGTGGTCAGGGGCAACCTGCGGTGGTCAGGGGCAACCTGCGGTGGTCAGGGGCAACCTGCGGTGGTCAGGGGCAACTGCGGTGGTCAGGGGCAACCTGCGGTGGTCAGGGGGCAACCTGCGGTGGTCAGGGGGGCAACCTGCCCGGGTGGTCAGGGGCAACCTGCGGTGGTCAGGGGCAACCTGCGGTGGTCAGGGGCAACCTGCGGTGGTCAGGGGCAACCTGCGGTGGTCAGGGGCAACCTGCGGTGGTCAGGGGCAACCTGCGGTGGTCAGGGGCAACCTGCGGTGGTCAGGGGCAACCTGCGGTGGTCAGGGGCAACCTGCGTGGTCAGGGGCAACCTGCGGTGGTCAGGGGCAACCTGCGGTGGTCAGGGGCAACCTGCGGTGGTCAGGGGCAACCTGCGGTGGTCAGGGGCAACCTGCGGTGGTCAGGGGCAACCTGCGGTGGTCAGGGGCAACCTGCGGTGGTCAGGGCAACCTGCGGTGGTCAGGGGCAACCTGCGGTGGTCAGGGGCAACCTGCGGTGGTCAGGGGCAACCTGCGGTGGTCAGGGCAACCTGCGGTGGTCAGGGGCAACCTGCGGTGGTCAGGGGCAACGTGCGGTGGTCAGGGGCAACGTGCGGTGGTCAGGGGCAACGTGCGGTGGTCAGAGGCAGCGTGCGGTGGTCAGGGGCAACGTGCCGTGGTCAGAGGCAACCTCCGGTGGCGGAGAGCATGGGGCTTTGATCATTATTTTATATCCATCCCTGCGAACAAACATCGCAGGGATGGGGGCGGCCATCTTGGATCTGATGGCCGCCCGGGTACGGGGATCTGGGGTCTGATCGGGGGGCTGATCTGGGGTCTGAGGGGACATTTTTCATCTCCCCCCACCGTGGATTCACGGTGGGGGAGATGAAAGCTCTCGGCGGCGCCGGTAATTCCCGGTACCGGAGATCACCGCTATAACGGTAATAGCGGTGATCTCCGGTATCGGGGGACAAGGGGAGGGGGCCGGGGGACACACTAGTTGTGGCGGTGGGGGGAGGCAACGTGCTGCAGCCTCCCCCCGCCGCCCGATCGCCCGATCTCCCCATAGACGCTGCGGTCGCATTGACCGCGGCGTTTATGGGGTTAACTGCCCGGGGGGAGCGCGGCTCCCCTCCGGGCAGAGGCAGCAGGGGGATGCTGTGTGACATAGCCCGATCTTCTATAGGGACAGCGGGGGGAGGCAGGGAAGCCATGACGTTCCTGGAACGTCATGTTGCGGGAACTACCTGCTTTACATGACGTTCCAGGAACGTCATTTTGCGGCAAGGGGTTAAAAGAGCTATTCCCATCCTTATAACGCTTTATCCTTTGGTCTATGGGGCTGTAGGAGGTGAGGTATTTTTGCACCATGATCTGTACTTTTTATCGGTACCTCGCTTGCATATAATGTGGGCTCTCTGTCAGAGTCCTGCCCAGTTCTTGCACAGATGACAACCTTGCCATCCTAGCGATGCCAAGTCAGAGCACTGCACTGGCATAATATTTGGGCAGGGCTATGTGGCACACAGAGAGCCCTGCCTGGAAGTTAGTATGCGGAGGGGCAGCAAGAAGATATAAGTAGTGCAGGAGTCTGAAGAACATGCCTCTGATACTATTCAGCCATGAAAAGCAGTTTCTGCTAATTAAAATCTTTATAAGAGCAGTATTTTGGCCACAAAAGTATTTTCCAATAATTCCCTTACCCAAAGTTTTGCAATTCTATTAAAGTTGATTGTAACCATTTCCCAGCCACTCTATACTAACTCTATACCCCCACCGCCCCAAGTTCTGTAGTTCCTTTTTTGTGCCTCACTTCCACTCCCTTTTCTGTAACAATACATCAACCTCATATACTGGACACTGGCAACTCTGCCATGTGACTGCCCTGCAGCTCGGTCACATGTGCATTCCAGGTAGCAGAGGGAGCAAGTAGTTCACCTGCACACCCCACCCCACATACCAGGCTGTCAGACTCAGCTGCTCAGTGCTGACATAGTGACTGCATGAGAACAATGTTTACACTCATCTGAGCTAGCATGCTCACAATAAGATGGAAGGGGGAGGATACTGTCTACGGGCAAACTGAATCATGGGATTTAGGGAGTAGGGAAGTGTCCAATTCTCCACTCCCTGGTATCACACACCCTCTAATTCATGTGCAGTCTGACAAAGAAAATAAAAACACAATCTACAAAGTCACTAGGGTAACTTTACTTCAAAGGTCACATAATGCAGATTAAGGACATGCACCATTTTAGGTAAAAGCATGTGTGAAACCGTTCCTATCTAGTGCTAGTGTGGCTTCCCATGAAAGCAGCTCTGGGACCATTTCCTACTACTGGTAACCTGTGTTTTTGTAAGGAGGGACTGAATCCCCATCACATGAACTTTACTCTGTAAAAGCAAACAGCAGAATACAGGCACTATTTGTAGTTTCTTGTGGCATTTTACATAAAAATTTTCACAGCAACGTAAGCACAAATGTAACATTTTCTGTTATCACAGCAATCCTGCTTCTACAGGGAACATTGCCCAGAAGACACAAGGGAATAGTGCTGTCTAGCCACTACTGCTTACCTACACTCACCCCAAAGGATTTCTAACAGTTCAAAGCCCCCAACTCTAGCTAGTGATTGATGTGATCATGCTGCAAAGGCCTTTCTATGGTTAAGTAACTAGAGTGATACCTTTGATAATGCTTCACTTAGTTCAGAGGCAGGATTTAAGATAACCTGTGGCCATATTGTGGTATGAACGACAAGCAATGGTGACACCATATTTAAGTGTGCGAGCTCTGGAATGGAATAAGCCACCTTCACCATCATTCTGTTTTTACCCAGCACCTTCCCTACACACTAATGTACCCAAGAGGTGAAGCCAGAAATCACAGACTCACAAGTCAATATCTCAGGACCATGTGCTAGCCTACTGCACAACCAACATAGAACTGAACACTACCAGGCTCCTGATCATCAAGTTGTCTTGCTGGATTTCCAATGTACACTGGGAACAATGCGTAAACCACTCCAATCTGGCATATGCATGTTATTTTAAGCCAATTCTCCTTCCACAAGTTACAACAACTGCATCTCGACAAGACCTTCACCTTCTGAAAGTAAGCCAACATTTGCTGCAGGTTTCTGCACCATCTAGGACAGTGCTTCTCAAACTTTTTCTACTGGACCAAAGCAATGCCTGGGTTTCACCATCTGTGGATGTCCATTTAAAAACCAAAAACAATGCTAGGCTACCTTCCACCTGTTTACTAAGCTTTATATACCAATAATGCAATAATAAAATAACTTAATCTTGCTTAAATGCAGATTGTTGCAGCCAG
>NW_027209488.1:0-21744 GCF_027789765.1 Dendropsophus ebraccatus | reverse complement strand
GTATTGTGTTTGAGAGTCCTTAGGAACCCTTTTATTTTCCGGTTCCCTTGATGGGTATTTTTTAAGTGTTTTTAATATGGGTGAAGGGATTCAGAATTTTATTGTGTATGTTTTTTTTTTAATTTATTGTACTAATAAAGAATTTTAGTATTTTTCTATATCGTGGTTTTGGTGTGCTTCACAATTTTACATACCCCCTTTTCATCTTGTATTGTTTATAATTTGTATTGGTATGTAGTGTAGCACCACCTATTTAGATTGTGTAGACCTTGTTTTTGCCTCAGACAGCCAGTTAACCCCCCCCAAATTGCCCGTAATCACCTCCGAATAGCCATTAAGCACCCCCAGATTGCTTGTATCCATGCCAGATTGTCCATAAACATCTCCAGTTTACCTGTAACCACCCAAGATTACCTGTAACCACCTCAGATTACTTATAACCACCCCGGATAACCTGTAACAACCTGTAACCTGTAACAACTCATAGCCCCTCCAGTCTGCCCGTGACCATGCCAGATTGCCTGAAACCACCCCAGATTGCCACAGAATGCCGTAACCAACCCAGATTGCCTGTCACTACCCCAGATAGCCAGTAAACACCCCTAGATTGCCCGAAACTATGCTAGATCTATGCTAGACTGCCCGTTAACACCTTTAGGTTTCCTGTAACTACCCCAGATTATGCGTAACCACGCCAGATAGGTAGTAACCACTCCAGATTACCCGTAATCGTCCGTTTCTGCAATATCCTAATAAAGGATACTAGCTGCGGTTTTGCTCCAGCAAAAGGACGCTCCTTCCCTTCTGAGTCCTGCTGTGTGGCCACAGGGCCGCCATCAGGAATTTCGGGGCCCCATACAACCAAAGTGTCTGGGCCCCCCACATTAATAAATAAAAAAAAAAAATAGTGTGTTCGCCCCACGCCTTGCTGGGAGGTATAATTTGCTTCCGATCAATTCTAGAGAACTGGCTCATATACCCCATTTTCCCCAGTGGCTTAAAATGTAACCTCTGTTATACAGTTATAAAATTGTAGAAATTAAATGTGAACGAGGTGCAATTCAAATAGACACTTACTTGTATAGCTGTCTCTTGTGCTCTGTATGCAGTGCGTTATACTCACCCTTGCAACGTACAATTTATAGCGTGTCTACAAGCCCAGCGGGGCTTATTATGATGGAGACTAAAACTTATACAAGAGTGGGGTAGGGGTTCCCCTGTATTCAGAATGCTGTTGAGTACTAGGCAATGCCCCGTTTGGGGTTATTGAATTTTGAGGGTCTGGGGGGGCTGTTTGATTTGTATATGTTCACCAATATCCCCCCCCCCCCCCCCCGGTATGCTCACTAACATAGAATATGTTGATAAGGCTAATATAATGAGGCTGATCCATGTTAGTGAGCATATACAAACCCCACACACCCCCAGGCAGACTAGTTTAGCTCACCCAAGCCAGTGATAGCGAATACATGGCAGTGAGAACGCTTTCTAGGAGATCCTGTTTGTGCAGCAGAGGTGTCTTTATCCTGCTCTGCATAGACCCTCGAAATTCAATAATCCCAGACGGGGCATTGCCTAGTACTCAACAGCATTCTGAATACAGGGGAACCCCTACCCCACTCTTGTATAAGTTTTAGTCTCCATCATAATGAGCCCCGCTGGGCTTGTAGACACGCTATAAATTGTACGTTGCAAGGGTGAATATAATGCACTGCATACAGAGCACAAGAGGCAGCTATACAAGTAAGTGCACCTTGTTCACATTTAGGTTCTACAATTTTATAACTGTATAACAGAGGTTACATTTTAAGCCACTGGGGAAAATGGGATATATGAGCCAGTTCTCTAGAATTGATCTCACACACAGACACCAGCACACATGTATACAGACACCAGCACACATGTATACAGACACCAGCACACATGTATACAGACACCAGCACACCAGGGCACGATGAAGCTTGAACTTCTGCAACCTGGAGAAATCACCTGATATCACCTGCAGTCCTATGTAACACCACATAACACAGTGGTATCTCTGAGTACAGATAATGTAGTAGATTTTACCTGCAGTCCTATGTAACAGCACAGATAACACAGTGATATCCCTCTGAGTACAGATAGTGTAGATGTCACCTGCAGTCCTATGTAACACCACAGATAACACAGTGATATCTCTGAGTACAGATAATGTAGTAGCTGTCACCTGCAGTCCTATGTAACACCACAGATAACACAGCGTTATCTCTGAGTACAGATAATGTAGTAGTCACCTGCAGTCCTATGTAACACAACAGATAACACAGTGATATCTCTGAGTACAGATAATGTAGCAGCTGTCACCTCGGGGTGCCCCTACTAAATGATGTTCTACAAAATAAGAAAACCGTCATACAGTGACTCACCGGTGATGTCTTCTTTGATCTGAGGCATCACTTTCCCTTTTCCTCTCCATCCGGCCCAGACCTCCATGATGATTCCTTCCAGATACGTTTCATCCCCTTAGAACCTGCGAGACAAACAATTTAGGCTCCGCACATTTCTAGCAACTTCCTTTCCTTTCTCCCCCCTGTAGGCTCCCATAGTAACTGCGCTGTGTGGGATGCCCCCTGTATGTAGGATCCCCTGCTGTGCCCCCTGTATGTAGGATTCCCAGCTGTGCCCCCATGTGCTAATAATGCCCCTAGAGGTGGCCCCCATGAACTAATAATGCCCCCAGAGGTACCCCCATGCACTAATAATGCCCCCAGAGGTGCCCCCATGAACTAATAATGCCCCAGAGGTGCCCCCATATACTAATAATGCCCCCAGAGGTGCACCCATACACTAATAATGCCCCCAGAGGTGCCCCCCATATACTAATAATGCCCCCAGAGGTGCCCCCATATACTAATAATGCCCCCAGAGGTGCCCCCATGAGCTAATAATGCCCCCAGAGGTGCCCCCATATACTAATACTGCCCCCAGAGGTGCCCCCATACACTAATAATGCCCCCAGAGGTGCCCCCATACACTAATAATGCCACCAGAGGTGCCCCATATACTAATAATGCCCCCAGAGGTGCCCCCATGACCTAATAATGCCCCCAGAGGTGCCCCCATGACCTAATAATGCCCCCAGAGGTGCCCCCATGACCTAATAATGCCCCCAGAGGTGCCCCCATGACCTAATAATGCCCCCAGAGGTGCCCCCATGAACTAATAATGCCCCCAGAGGTGCCCCCCATAAACTAATAATGCCCCCAGAGGTGCCCCCCATATACTAATGCCCCCAGAGGTGCCCCCATGACCTAATAATGCCCCCAGAGGTGCCCCCATGACCTAATAATGCCCCAGAGGTGCCCCCATATACTAATAATGCCCCCAGAGGTGCCCCATACACTAATAATGCCCCCAGAGGTGCCCCCATACACTAATAATGCCCCCAGAGGTGCTCCCCATATACTAATAATGCCCCCAGAGGTGCCCCCCATACACTAATAATGCCCCCAGAGGTGCCCCCATATACTAATAATGCCCCCCAGAGGTGCCCCCATATACTAATAATGCCCCCAGAGGTGCCCCCATACACTAATAATGCCCCCAGAGGTGCCCCCCATACACTAATAATGCCCCCAGAGGTGCCCCATATACTAATAATGCCCCCAGAGGTGCCCCCATATACTAATAATGCCCCCTGCTCTGCCCTAAAAAAAACAAACATCCTACTCACCTAATCCGCTCTGTGCCGGCAGCAGCTCTTCCTCCTCCTCTTCGGGCTCCATCTTGTGAGCCGCAGGGACGTGACTTCCGGCAGGCGTGATGACGTCACGTCATCACGCCTGCCGGAGGGGCACATGATCACGGCCCGGCCTCCCATAGGCTGCTGGTATGAAGTGCCGGCAGCCTATGGGAGAGAATACAGGAGGAGGACGCTGACAGGTCCTTCTCCTGTATTCTGATCAGTGCATCCCGAGAAGCTGCGTTGCCGCAGCTTCTCGGGATGCTCAAAAACATGTGGCAAGGGGGGCCGTGCGGACCCCCCTAGCGTAGCGGTCGGGGGGCGGCGGCCGGCGGGCCCGCCGGGCCCCCCCCCGTGTCTCTTAGGGTCCGGGCCCCATACGGCAGTACCACCTGTACTGCCCTATCGGCGGCCCTGTGTGGCCATACAGTGGTTTATGCCCACATAGTACCGTTGTACTCAGGAGAACCTGCGTTACAAATTGTGGGGTGTCTTTTCCCTCCTATTCACTGTGAAATTGAGAAAATCCCTAGCATACATTAAGGATCACTGAGCTATAAGTGAGACAGGTCAGATTTTGAAAAACTAGCCTGGTCATTAAGGCCAAAACTAGCTGCAGCACAAAAGGGCTAGGGGTCTAGTCTGGTTAGCCATGAAGGCTGGGTAGCTAGCTGCAGGAACAGACTGTCCATATGTCCCGCCTGCCTAAGACCAGGCACTAACTAACAACTAAAGGGAAGTAGTTAGAGAGAGTGGTGGTGTGTAGCTGAACCTAGTGTTAACTGTAGCTGTGCTGTGACGAAGTGTGACATCTAGTGGTTGAAGTAAAGAACAGCGGCCTCCTGTCCTATTTTGTGTCACTGGAGTGATACACTTTTACCAAGGTGTAAGAAGAGAAAGAAAACACATAGTGGGAGACTTCACCACGGTCCCTTAATCCGCCCCTGTTGGTGGTTGCTTTGAACTATTCCCATTCTGAGTGTCTTGCACTATAGCAGTCTATTAATTATTTGGTAAAAATAAGAATGTCTGTCTTTTTGGTTGCTTTTATTTTAAAGTTGCAAATGTAGAAGTAAATGACCAGAATTTATCTTAATGGTCCAATGACTGCTTAAAAAGCTTCATTCCTATGGTACCTTTAACATCTTTGTTCCTCATGCTATAAATGATGGGATTCAATATTGGAGTTACCACTGTATATAAAATGGATACGGTCTTGTCTATCTCAGAAGAGTACTTAGAGTGAGGTCTGAGATACACAATCATAATAGTCCCATAATAGAGCAACACCACCGTAAGGTGGGAGACACATGTGGAGAAAGCTTTTTTCCTCCCTTGTGAGGAACGGATCTTCAAAATAGTGGAGATGATGTGGATGTATGAAATCAAAGTAAGGATGAATGAACACGAGGCTATCATTCCGGCTGAGATATACATTGCTATTTCATTTAGCCAAGTGTCTTTGCAAGACAATTGAAAAAATGGAGGCATCTCACAGAAGAAGTGGTTGACATAGTGAGATCTACAGTAGGGTAGTTGGAAGGTGAGGACCACATGAAGGGCTGATTTCATGAAGCAAAAACTCCATGAACCAGCAGCTAAACAGCAGCACAATTTCTTGCCCATGATGTTTCTATAGTGCAAAGGTTTACAAATGGCTACAAATCTATCATAAGCCATGATGGCAAGTATTACGCACTCAGTGGCTCCGAACGCCAAATGGAAAAACATTTGAAGTGCACATGCTACCAGAGAAATACTTCTGTCCTTGGAGATTGTATTTCTGAGAATATGGGGGACAATTGTGGAGGAGAAGCAGATGTCAATAATAGAGAGATTGCACAGAAAGAAGTACATGGGCGTCTGTAGCTTGGAGTTTATAGTCACCACAATGACGAGTAGAACATTCGCTGACAATGTTATTATATACATCAGCAGAAATATAAGAAAGAATATGATCTGAAGATATGGAACAGTAGTCAGACCAAGAAGGACGAATCTTCCATGAAATGTTTGATTCAAGTCTTCCATTACATTTATGTTGCTGGATAAAATGTGGGAAAAATGTGAATATTTAGAGATGTAGAGTGCTAATATTTTATATAAAAATATATATATATTTTTTTATAGAAGTGTATTTTAAGACAGCCTATGCCAGGACAAGCTCTTTGGTTAGAACTGTTACTTCCCAACCCACAGACCTTGGGATAAAAATTATACCAAGGCCCCATTTATCCTTCTATTCATGTATCAAGGATCCAAGTCAAAATCCCCGGGCTAAAATTCTGGATTAGAGCTTGCAAGGTCACACTGGACCTTCCTCTGTCATCACTCCTTTATCGAAATTTAATCAAAGTAGACTGCCATCACACATTGAATTATACTGCCGGGACACCTTACATAGGTTACATTTAAGACTACACCCACTATGTGTTAACTAGTTCCAGGTAACGATTCTTCTAAGATTATAGGTTCATTAGAGCACCTTTATTAAAATGAAGTTTAAATATAATAAAAGAGGCAAACAAAGAATAGGGTTATCAAAGGAAACAAAAGCATAGAAACTATACTGACATATACATATACGATGAAATAATAGTTTATAAAATTCTATCCAACTAATCATCCCCAACGAATGACCGTTTTTCATAAGCCATATCTTGACTGAAGAAGTGTGAGCCCCCTAACCAACCTCTTTTCTCTGATTTTAGAGGAGGCCAGGGAATACTGTAATCCAATATGCCTGTTTACCGGGGGGTCAGGTCCTCCTCCTCCTAGTCTCGTTTGCTGCTGGATCTGAAGTCTCTGTGTGGCTTTGCGGCCCTATTGACTGATAGAGAATTCTCCTGCAGCCTGTTCCGTAAAACTAAGGCTGCCGTGAGTTATACCACTCCCCCATCGTGCCTTGCCACCATCAGCCAAGTAGGTTTTTGAGCGACACAAAGTTGCAAATTGGTTTGCACAAAAATCTGCAGCTTTTTACTGACGTACACCACACATGGGGATGATGAATCCCCCCATCGTGTGTATGTAAAGTGATATAAAAATATGATATAAAGCTAGGTATATATCTTTCGATAGATAGGCCAACTAGGGTGGCCAAACTGTCAGATTATGGCCACATAGTCTAGATATGTACCTTCAACAAAGAATCAACATGTCTATACACTCATCCATCTCATATATTTGGAGAGAATGAGAGTCTGTGCATCACATTTATATATTTTGTAGTTTGTATATATATATATATATATATATATATATATATTAATATATATATTTATATTTAAAGTTATGTTTTAATGGTACTTGTTGTCGAATTGCTTTCATGATGTATATAATTTCCATTCTCCTCAAATTGTCTCAAGTGACGGCAAATTAGTCACTACAACTGATTTTATAATTATATACAGTACATTGCTACTACATTAAGCCAAGGATCTTTGCAGGACATTCTTAAGAAAGGAGGCACTTCACAAAAGAAATGGTTGACATGGTGAGACCTGCAAAGGGTAATTGAAAAGTGAGTGGCACGTGTATAAGGGCATTTATAAGGGACACTCCATGATGCTAAAGCTATACAAACACAAACCTTCTTACTCATAATAACGGTATAATATAATGGCCTACAGATGGCTGCAAACCTATCATAGACCATGACTGAAGGGATAAGACACTCTGTTGCCCCAAGTACTAAAGAGAAAAACATTTGAAAGGCACAGCCCCATAGTGATATATTCTTGTCCTTGGATAGAGTATTAATAAGTATGGGAACAATGGTGGAGGAGAAGCAGATGTCAATGAAGGAGAGATTACATAGAAAAAAGTACATTGGGTTGTGTAAAGCTTGGTTTCTTCTCAGCACAATTATTAGCAAAATGTTTCCTGAGAATGTGACCATATACATAGCCAAAAATATAAGGAAACATAAAATCTGAAAGTGAGGAACAGTAGATAAGCCAAGTCGAATGAAACAGTTTAGACTTGTTTGGTTTAACTTCTCCATATACGCTACTTAGTTTCTGAAAGAGAATTGAGGAACACGCTATTGGTATAAATAGTAACTTTGAAGACAGTGGTCATACCTTCTAGAATGTTAACAAGTAAGCCTCTATTCATACATCATTTATAGGTTGGTATGTCAGAAACATTCCCAGTAAGTGCACCAAATGTATCCATAAGACCCCTTCGACCCAAAATCATAGTATAGGGCTACTGTATAGCTCGCGGCACGTACCAGCAGCGACTGCAGAGGTAACTTTAGGGTGGCTTCAGACTGTGGAATCTGCGTGCATAAGTTCAGGTGGATTCCATCGCTCGTACCCGTATCCGCCAGCTCCACTGACGCCATTCTTTGGCCGGGCCGATTCCGTCTTCCGCTGAAAGAACTGACATGTTTATTCTTTCAGCGGACAGCGGAACCAGCCCTTGCATATTCCGTAATCTGAACCCTTAGCAAGGAGAAAAAATATTATTCTGCTGTGCAAGGGAGAGGGGCAGCAACTAGTTATTTGGACAGGGAGCTGCCTGTGAATAGTCACCGCTCTCTGCTTGTCAGCATGCAGTGCAGGGATGATTGACAGGCAGAGAGGCCACTAACAGGCCTTTTCACCTTACTAAAGCTACTGCTGCAGCTACGGCTGGTGCGTTCCGGCAAGCTGCACAGTAGCCCTTGTGACATGTCACTGGTAAAGTGCTCGAGGGGATGTACATCTCACCCAGGTTGATACACAGTGTGAGATGGTGAGTCCAGGAGGCATCTGTGCTCAGCAGTGGTTATGCTGCTGAGCTATTATTTATTATTGCCGGGCCTGGACTTACATGGAATGGCAGGTAGGTTTTGGTAGTGGGACTTGCCATTCCCTCCCCTCGATCCAGTGTGGGTTTTGGGATCAGGTGAGCTCTGATCCCAATCAGCCTGAGAAGGCAAAAGCTGTGCTCAGTGTACAGGTCTCTCTCTCTCAGCCAGGAGTGAACAGCCTGCATGCTGTTTGGTGAGAGCTGGGAAGACAGCCGCTGCTGGGGCCTGTTCACGACCCCGCAATACAGATCACTGAAGTGTCAGAGAGGTAACCTGCTGTATTAGTAAGCGCCCAGACGGGCAGGACTTTTTGTTTTGTTTATTCTCACTGCACAGTGTTGCTGTATTTATGTTGCTGGACCGTTATGCTACAAATAAACACCCAAAGCTGTTTTTATGAGCCCAAGTTTGCTGCCTGAACTGTGTCCAAACACACCATCCCCCGGGGAAGATCCCTACAATTGGTGCTGCGGAGCGGGCAAAACGGTTGCTAGGGGCAACGGTGTGCATCAACTTGGCTACAGCTGCTTATGTCCTGGGTGAAGGCTGCGGCTTCACTCCAAAAACAGTCAAGCAACATGGAGGAGATGATGAAGCAGTTAATGCAAGTAAATATGCAGCAACAACAGGCTCTGACAGACGCTAACCTACGCCATGAGCAAGCATTGGCCGCACAACAACAGGCATTGGCCGCACAACAACAGGCTCAGGCAGCCGCTAAACAGGATCAGGCAGCCGCTAATCTGCGCCATGAACAGACAATGGCTGCACATCAGCAAGCAATGGCTCAACAACAGAGACTTATTGAGCACCTGATAGCAAAGCAAGAGGCGTCTGCAGGTGCTAATCCCCAGCTGGTGGCAGCAGCCGCGCCAGAGACTTTGTCTGTGAGAAGAGCCGTGCAGCGAGCGCTGCAAAAGATGACTGCTGATGACGATGTTGAGGCCTACTTAACTGTCTTTGAGCGTGTGGCTGAGCGAGAAAAGTTACCCTCCACTGAGTGGGCAGAAGTGATTGCGCCTTATTTAACAGGCGAACCTCAAAAGGCCTATTATGACCTCAGTGAGCAAGAGGTCAAGGACTATCCTCGGCTAAGAGCAGAGATACTCGCCCGACTAGGAGTTACTGCTGCTGTCCGTGCCCGGAGGGTCCGCAACTGGAGCTACAGTCTGGACAAGTCAGCGAGGTCCCAGATGTACGACCTGATTCATCTGGCAAGAAAATGGTTGGAGCCAGACACCTCTACTCCTGCCCAGATCCTAGAGAGGGTCGTGATGGATCGCTACCATCCGTGCCCTTCCTGCTGATCTACAAACGCTGGGTGGGACAAGGCGACCCTAGGAGTGCCGACGAACTCGTCAGCCTTGTGGAGAGGTTCCAGGCGACCGAGGACTACCTCCGTGATGTTCCTGCAGCACCGTCACCTCCCCGGAGTGCCAGATCTGTGCCATCATCTGGTAAGAGACTTCCATCTATTGGGGGAGTGTGGAGGGGTGCCGATAGAGGGAAGAGCGCTCAGGAGGTGTCTCAGGGGCAAAAGACTGGTGGGGGACCCCGGTGGCTAAGTGGCCCTAAAAAGGACTCCCTGCCAAGGAGACCAGGCCCTATCCAGTGCTGGAGATGCCACGAGACGGGACATATGTCTGCCCATTGCCCTCTTACCTCTGAGCCCATGGAGTGTGACGCTAGCCGGCGTCAGTCGCTATTTGCGGAGCCGTCTTTTGTTGCAGTCACTGGACTAGAGACTGAACCACAAGTCTGCAACATTACTGTAAATGACTTTCCTGTTAAGGCGTTGCTGGACTCAGGAAGCCTTGTCACCCTGGTGCATGCCAGCCTGGTGACTGGGGACTTTGTGCCAGCAAGACATATGAGTGTGGTATGCATACATGGCGATACAAAGGTTTACCCTATAGTACGGGCTAATGTCGGGACTGAACTAGGCGCTGTACAATATGAAGTGGGTGTGGTTAAAAACCTTATGCATAATGTTATATTGGGGCGTGACTTTCCTTTGTTCTGGGCTCTATGGGGAAAACAACAATCCCCTGAAAGGAGTGAGGAGACCCCTAAGCCTATTGCATTACCCACGGTAAATGATAAAAATGTACAGGAGGAATATGATGCTTTTCCTTTGCAGGTCCTGGCTGGTGAGGAAGAGGCTCCTCCCACTGCGCAAAATGTTCCAGACTTAGAGGTGTCTAGGGATAATTTTGGTACTGCACAATTACAGGACCCCACTCTCAAAAATGCGAGAGAGCAGTCACTGTTATGAATGGGGTACCTCAGGAACCAGAAGCTGAGAGAAAATTTCCACATTTTTCTATGACTAATGATCTCTACTACAGAGTCACTAAAATTAATGATGAGGTGGTGGAACAGCTTCTGGTGCCTAAGTCGTACCGGCGTCAGGTACTCGACATGGCCCATAATCATGTCCTTGGGGGACACTTGGGGACAGATAAAACACAGGAGAGAGTCCTCC
The DNA here is from genome assembly GCF_027789765.1 of Dendropsophus ebraccatus. NCBI lineage: Eukaryota > Metazoa > Chordata > Amphibia > Anura > Hylidae > Dendropsophus > Dendropsophus ebraccatus. Next base: position 10,737 of record NW_027209488.1, on the reverse strand, counting down.
AGAGGTTTTATTGGCCTGCGATTTATGCTGACATAAAAAAATACTGTGAGTCGTGCCCCACATGTCAGCTTAGCGCTCCAGTGTCGCATTTTCGCAGTCCTTTGGTCCCACTCCCCATCATAGAGGTACCTTTTGACCGGATCGCAATGGACTTGGTGGGTCCCATTGTAAAGTCGGCTAGGGGACACCAGTACATTCTAGTGGTGTTGGACTACGCGACCCGCTATCCTGAGGCTGTACCCCTAAGAAACACTACCTCTAAATCAATTGCACGGGAATTGTTTTATATGTTTTCCAGGGTGGGGATCCCCAAAGAAATCTTGACCGACCAAGGTACACCATTTGTGTCAAAGGTGATGAAAGAGCTATGCAAACTGTTTAAAATCTCACACCTACGTACCTCTGTATATCACCCACAGACAGACGGGTTAGTGGAGAGGTTTAATAAAACCCTGAAACATATGTTAAAAAAAGTGGTGGAAAAGGATGGTCGTGATTGGGATCACTTACTACCTTATCTGATGTTTTCTATTAGGGAAGTACCCCAAGCGTCCACAGGGTTCTCTCCCTTCGAATTAGTCTATGGTCGTCACCCTAGGGGTTTATTGGATATAGCGAAAGAGACATGGGAAAGTGAGTCCACCCCATACAAGAGTGTTATAGAGCATGTAGCACAAATGCAGGACCGTATAGCCACTGTAATGCCCCTAGTAAGGGAACACCTCCAGAGGGCGCAAGAGGGCCAAAGCAGAATTTACAATCGTTCTGCAAGAATCAGGACATTTAGCCCCAGGTGACCGGGTACTCATACTTGTTCCCACGGTAGAAAGCAAATTCTTAGCAAAGTGGCAGGGTCCCTATGAAATTGTAGAGAAGATCAGTGAGGTCAACTACAAGGTACACCAACCAGGTAGAAGGAAGCCTTTCCAAGTTTATCACATAAACTTGATCAAGCCCTGGAAAGACAGGGAATCCTTGGTGGCGACAAAGCCTGTTGGTCATCTGTCACCACCAATCCCTCCGGTCAGGATTGGTGACACCCTATCAGTATCCCAGAAGCAGGAAGCTAAGGAGTTCCTGCAGAAAAATAAAAACAAGTTTTCTGACCTACCAGGGCGTACGCATCTCATTAGTCATCATATTGAAACTAAGCCTAGAAGCAGAGTAAACCTTAAGCCCTATAGGATACCAGAAGCCCGGAGGGAGGCGGTATCATCCGAGGTAAAACGTATGCTTGACCTAGGAGTCATTGAGGTGTCCCAGAGCGAGTGGTCCAGCCCGATTGTGTTAATCCCAAAGCCCAATGGAACTTGGAGGTTCTGTAATGATTTTAGAAAGTTAAATGAGATCTCCAAGTTCGATGCCTACCCCATGCCCAGGGTAGATGAGTTGATAGAAAGGATGGGTAATGCCAGGTACATAACTACCCTCGATCTCACTAAGGGCTACTGGCAGATCCCACTCACTCCTAAGGCTAGAGAGAAGACTGCATTCTCCACCCCTGATGGACTGTTCCAATATGTAGTGATGCCATTCGGGTTACATGGAGCCCCTGCCACTTTTCAGAGGTTGATGGACTTGATTCTGCGACCACATCGTGATTACTCCGCTGCCTACCTCGATGATGTGGTCATTTTTAGCCCGGATTGGGAAAGTCACCTCTGTAAGGTCCAGGCGGTGTTAGATGCCATAAGTGATGCGGGGTTAACCATCAATGCGGAGAAGTGTGCACTAGCCTTAGAGGAGGCCAAATACTTGGGCTACATTATTGGGAGGGGGTTTAGTGAAACCACAACTAAATAAATCGAGGCAATACAGAATTGGCCTCAACCCCTCACAAAGAAACAGGTCAGAGCTTTCCTGGGTATTACGGGCTATTACCGTAGGTTTGTGCCAAATTTTGCCTCAGTTGCAGCCCCACTAACTGACCTGACAAAGGGTGCGAAGTCCGCAATGGTGACATGGACTCCAGAGGCCGAGAAGGCTTTTCAAAGCCTCAAGTCTGCCCTGTGCCAACAGCCTGTGCTAGTTACCCCTGACTTTAGGCGAGAGTTTTTGGTACAGACAGACGCCTCTAACACAGGGTTAGGTGCCGTCCTCTCACAGGTCGTGAATGGCGAGGAGCACCCGGTGATGTACTTAAGCAGGAAACTATCCCCGGCCGAGAAAAACTACGCCATAGTTGAGCGAGAATGTCTGGCAGTGAAGTGGGCCCTAGAATCCCTGAGGTACTACCTACTAGGCAGGAGGTTTAAGTTAGTGACAGACCATGCCCCCCTAACATGGATGAAAATAAACAAGGAGAAGAATGCAAGGGTGACTAGGTGGTTTCTGTCCCTACAAAACTTTAATTTCACTGTGGAACACCGGCCAGGGAAATTACAGGCAAATGCTGACGCCCTATCAAGGGTACACTGCCTGTGGGGACAATACGCTCAGCCCTCCGGTCTGAAGAAGAGGGGGGGGATATGTGGACATGTCACTGGTAAAGTGCTCGAGGGGATGTACATCTCACCCAGGTTGATACACAGTGTGAGATGGTGAGTCCAGGAGGCATCTGTGCTCAGCAGTGTTATGCTGCTGAGCTATTATTTATTATTGCCGGGCCTGGACTTACATGGAATGGCAGGTAGGTTTTGGTAGTGGGACTTGCCATTCCCTCCCCCTCGATCCAGTGTGGGTTTTGGGATCAGGTGAGCTCTGATCCCAATCAGCCTGAGAAGGCAAAAGCTGTGCTCAGTGTACAGGTCTCTCTCTCTCAGCCAGGAGTGAACAGCCTGCATGCTGTTTGGTGAGAGCTGGGAAGACAGCCGCTGCTGGGGGCCTGTTCACACCCCGCAATACAGATCACTGAAGTGTCAGAGAGGTAACCTGCTGTATTAGTAAGCGCCCAGACGGGCAGGACTTTTTGTTTTGTTTATTCTCACTGCACAGTGTTGCTGTATTTATGTTGCTGGACCGTTTATGCTACAAATAAACACCCAAAGCTGTTTTATGAGCCCAAGTTTGCTGCCTGAACTGTGTCCAACACACCATCCCCCGGGAAGATCCCTACACCCTATACTATGAATCTGGAAACCATATTAGTACAATTGTGCTGATTGGTTCCCTACTAAAAAAGTACACCGCCCCATACATTAATTTTTCCGATATTCTCCGATATTGCTTTAATATTGCTAGGAACACGTGTTGACTATAATGCAGGGAGCTCACTTCTGAATTAGGTCATAGATATGTGACAAAATAAATCCGAAACGGACTGTTTCACACTTAATACATCTTGCGCTTCCTCTTGGCCATAACTCTACTATGTATATAACTTTTCTTTATCACACACCTGTTGAGTCACATGACTCACATAGTCAATCACAGACTACACTTTACCCAAAAGGGTTAAAGAACAACTCCGGCGGGACGGAAAAACAAACAAAAACACAGACACACACACAGATCATACTCACCATCCCTCCGCTGACGATCGGCACTTGAATCCCCCACCGCCTGCGACCCCGTCACCTCCGGCCCTGGTCTTCAGAACTCCCTCACTTCTGGGTCTGTGTGAAGTGAATGGGAGAGAAAAGGCTGCCGGTGCAAATGCGCACCTACAGCCTTTTCATTGGCTGGAGCGCATCACATGGCTTCCAGCAAGCTCAGCCAATCAGGGCTGAGCAAGCTGGGAGCCATGTGATACGGTCCAGCCAATGAAAAGTGCAAGTGCACCAGCAGTCTTTTCATGTCCCATTCACCTCAGCAGAAGTGGTGCCCCCGGGAGAAGAGGACGGGGTCGACCATAATCAGGTATGTATATTTTATTTCACTTCCGAGGGAGGGGGTCGGGGGTCGGAAAGAGGGGGAATTGGAGCCACATAGGTTATTTAGACACATTACAAAGTTATATAATTTTCTAATGTGTGTTAAATAAGCTAAAAAAAAAAAGCCAGAGTTGCCCTTTAATATTATTAATCTATCAAAAATACATATAAACAATATTAGAAAAAGTTACATTAATCAAAATACAACCCAGCTAGCAATCCATCAATTAACATATCTGATTGCTCGTTTAAAACCAACGGGCCCAATGCATCTACTCGCAGTATCATCTTTGTCCCAGCGTCCAATAGACGTGTATGACAATCTCCTGCAGGTGAATATGGTATACGTTTCAGTGCCATAAAACGGCATGTTTCTAACTGAACCTTGGTGTGAACTAAGTAAATGTTGGATTAATTTCGGACAACTCTTTCCTGTCTTAATGGAACATAAATGTTCAGCAAAACCTTTACAGAATGGATGAATCATCTTCCCTATGCAATAATATCCGCAAAGGATTACATATATCACATAGGTAGACCGACAAGTAAAAAAATCTCTAATGCATATTTGTTCATTGTCCATTTGTCCATTTCCAACAGTTCACATACTGTATGTAAGCAATGTAAATCTTATTATACTGCCTAGTATTTTCTAAATGAGGTCTAACAGCCTGTATACCGTCATCCTGAGGGATGTGAGTATACTGTACATGGTCTCGACATCGATACTGGCCAACTGGTAGCCCTCTCACCACTCAAAACCATTGAGATAGCTACAAGATCCTGAGTGTCTTTTAAATAATAGTGCAAAAACTGAGTGCTAATTGGCTTGACAACACTAGATCTACTGGAAATCATAAATGTGGGCTATGCAATAATTGCAGCTATGTAAATAATGTTAATGTATCACCAGGGGGTGAACAAATATGTTTTAGCGTTTTTTTTTTAAAGCTAATAAAACTATGTGGTATCCTTTGAGGATGTGCATGTTATTACATAGGGAAGACGTTTGTCCATTATGTAAAGGTTTGCTGAACATGTAAAAAAGCGAAACAACAAAGAGGGAGGAAACCAAAAACTAGTTACAGGTCAAAAACCAGCAAGGATTAAACCAAAACAAGGCTATATTAGAGACAGGCCGGGTTAAAACCAGACTGTCACATATAGACAAAATCCAGATGAAGGTCTATAAAACAGGCACAAGGTCAAATACAGGATATATAAAAGAAAAAAAAGAAGAGATTGCTTCCTCTCTGAGAAACAGTAGACACTTTCCCCACATAGAATTGTTGGCTGATCAGTCCCTCAGTCCCGTCACTAAGAATTGCTGGAAAAAACACACTATGGGGGAGATTTATCAAACATGGTGTAAAGTGAAACTGGCCCAGTTGCCCCTAGCAACCAATCAGATTTCACCTTCATTTCCAAAGAGTCTGTGAGGAATGAAAGGTGGAATCTGATTGGTTGCTAGGGGCACTGAGCCAGTTTCACTTTACACCATGTTTGAGAAATCTCCCCCTATAGTCTTGTATTGGCTGTGCGGTCCCGACATCAGCAGAGCGGGTAGCTGCAGAAATAACTCCAATTTCCCATCCCCTCTGACCAGGTGAAGGGGCCCTCATGAGTGCTGGCAGGTAAATTTTGTCACAGATATCACTAAAGCCTAATTCACACATCAGTTTTTCTTGAGAATCAGTGATTCTCCAGGATCAGTAATGTCTTTGAGTCACACATAGAGCGGGGCTAAAGGTAATTATAATAGAGTTGTGTCTGTGTACAGTGTAGCAGAGCTGTGTATGTGTGCACTGTGTGTGTCTAGGGATGTAGCAAAGTTATGTGTATGTGGTGTGTGCATTTGTGTGTAGTAAAGCTATATGCATGTGCGTGCCTTTGTCTACGTACATTAAACAGAACTATGAGGGATATTTACTAAGGAGTCTAATAAGTGCAACTATTCTAATGGGGATTGGTGTGTATTTTGTTCTAATATCTTGTGACTGATTCATTAAAATTCATCACTGCCATAGTAAATGCATCTAAAGAAAAAGGCGCACAAAAGGTGCAAATATGAAAAAAATTGTGCAGTTTTATTCACCTGGTTCTGACCAGACGTAAGCTTGCGCCTGTTTATGCGACTTTTTAAAAAGTCGCAAATGGCAAATCCCGGATTATGCAAACTTTTGGTGAATACTTAAAACAGGCAGATTTTAAAAAAGTTGCATCAAAAAATATTTACCTGTTGAATACTGGTTCATAAATAGAACTTGGGTGAAAAATGGGTGAAAAATGCAATTATTCACCTAAAATTAGACCCAAACCCCTTGATAAATGTCCCCCTATGTATCTTCTTCTGTTTCCTCTTACATCTGCTATTCTCTATAGCTGTGGTGTCTTACCCTGAGTCTAATTTATTAACCTAATTTTTACCTGAATAGATTAGATTACACAGGGATTTGAGCATGTTGTTATTTTAACACCTACCAGTAGATGGGGCCAATGTAACATAAATCTATTTAGCCATGTTTTTTTAAGCATATTGTTGGTGTATATACATACACTCTTTTGGGCTAACAATAATGATAGTAATAATTATAATATTAATGTATAGCGCCAACAGATTCCCCAGCACTTTTCAATTCTAGGGGTATATACATAGAGATTTACATATAATTATGAAGCCATACATGGGAAAACAAGGGTCCTGCTTGCAAGAGCTTACAAACAATTGTTGCCTTACTTCATGCTAGTCCCCAGTATACCAATATTCCGGACCTGTTTCTTGTCTATGTGGTTGTATTTAATGTAATGTATTTTTATCAAGATTTTTTTTTAACAATAATTTGTTTTCTTAGGGTATGTCTGTTGTTACATACAGTAAAATAGTGTTCCCCAACCACCAGCTCTCCAGTTGTTACAAAACTGCAACTCCTTTCAACTGTCAGTGCATAATGGGACTTGTATTGTTTATACAGCCAGAGAGCTGGAAAATACAATTCCCAACATCATAATTACCCTGGAAAAAAAAGTTTTAGCATTTTCGTATTTTCTCTTTTCCGTCTAAGAGCCATAAGAAAGGAGGAAAGAACTGAACGAGAGCTGTAGAGAAAGTTCTAGGTAATTTTTTTTTCTATTTTGCATTCATTTTTACCATAGGGCCAGAATACCCCTTTAACCACCTTACTGATAATTACACCTAAATGACTATATTTGATCTCTGATGTCATGTATCGTTGAATGCCTGTTACTGTTTTCTTATCTTGTGAAAATCAATTAATAAACCATCAAAACAAATTGCAATGAGGAGGCATCTCAAAGTACTGTCATATTAAAGTGTTACTGTCATTAAAAAAAAAAAAAGACATGTCACACAACAACAATCATGTCAAAAGTTTGATCTGTTGGGGTTGCGGTGACTTACCTCAACAAAACTTGGTTTCTAGTGAATCACTGACAAAACATAGCATTAAGTATAGTAAAGTTGTTGCTCATATTTTTATATTGTTTTATATGTGACCATTCTTAAAACTTGTGCATGGCCAAACTATAGAAACTGTGCTACTAAAATAGAAAAAGCAAGCTTGGGAAGCCATTCTTATATAAGCAATTTAGGATCCCAGCTGTATTGTAGAATATATGAACTGAAGTTAATTTCTCAATCTCTTATTAGTCTCTGCAGAGAGTTATAGTTGTGTTTAGTTAATGTCAGAAATAGAACGGCAGTAATTAACTCTCTGGAGATATAAACGTTTACATAGCATACAGTATATTAGATTTAACCCTTTCAAGCAAAAGTCAGTACATTTACTGACCTGCTTCAGATGCTCGCTGTTTAGAAAAACAGTGACCGGGAGCCGCAACTAAAACTTTCAGCTTGATAGCTGACAGTTTAGTGTAACCGCCACTGGACCCCCAAAGGGGATCCAGCATCGGCAATTGCTGGCTTTGGTGGATCAGTAACGGTAATTGGTTTTGTAAAAAACACATAGGATTACATTGGAATCTCTGGAAAGAAAATGCTAATTTTAACTTTTCCCTCTTACTTTGCAGTTATTCCTGTGAAATGCAGAAAGGGTTAAATAACTGAATGAATGTAAATTTAAATACTTGAAAGAGTGAAGATTTCAAAATGGGTTGAATTGTGGGGGGTTTTAGTATACAGGCCTCTAAAATATACTCCAAAACTGAACTGGTGCCTAAAGAATTTCTGAGTTTGAAATTTTCACGAACATTTTGAAAATTGCTACTAAACATTTACGGCCTCTAACATCCTAAATAAGTAAAAGCATGTTCACCAAATGCTTTTAAAATAAAGTAGACATGTTATAGATATGAATTAATAAATAAAGAATGTAGTATTACTATTTTCCTTATTGGCAGAGACTTTCAAATGTAGAGAATGCGCTTTTTTTTACATTTTTAACAACATTTTGGAGTTATTCACAAAAAAATTCTAAAGCTATCAACTCAAATTTACCACTAACATAAAGTAGAATATGTAACAAAAAAACAATCTTGGAATCAGAAGGATTGGTAAAAAGCATTCCCAAGTTATTGATGAATAAAGTGACACAGGTCATATTCATAAAATTTGCCTTGGTCCTGAAAAGGTTAATATTGTTATTTTACTGTTGAAGGGTTACTGTTCTTAAAGGAAATTTATGATGCCCTTTGAACTGCACATTTTGGTCTTAAACTTTATTAGTGCCCAAACTGGAAGTGCTGCTCTAGGCAGTTTAAAAAGTTTAAACCTACTATATGTACCCTATAGATGAACATGAAAAATGTGTACAAATACATAGGCGTATGCTTGTGGGAGGGTGGGTATGTATATACATACTGTACAGGCTCGGACTGGGCCACCGGGGGGCTGGGGAAACCCCTGGTGGGCCCTGAGCTGGAGTGGGCCCCCCCGCTCCTAGGGGGGGCCGGGGGCCGCACCTCCCTTTTTAACTGGAAGCGATCGCAACAATCGCTTCCAGTTAAATGTAAGGAAGTGTTCTGATTGACAAAGCGGGAAGCCGTAGGCTTCCCTCCCTGTCAATCACTCTTGTGACCGCAAGCAGAGATTTGCTTGCGATCACAAGAGTGTCGCAAGCTCCGTTGCGAAGTGCCGCCAGCGCCATCACTGACCTCAGTGTGCGCCGCGGCGGCTAGGACTTCCGGTTCATGGAGCGAATAACCGGAAGTCCCAGCCACCGCGGCGCACACTGAGGTCAGTGATGGCGCTGGCGGCACTTCGCAACGGAGCTGCTCACCTGTCAGGAGAAGAGAGAAGAGGAGGCCGGCGACCGACGGGGGATCGTGTGGTTAGGTGAGTAGTCTTGTGTTTTTTTTTTTTGTTTTTTTTTATCAGAGGGGGTAAGATAAGGGGGGGGGCTGTATACAGGGGGAGGGACAACATAGGGGGGGGTATATACAGGGGGAGGACAACATAAGGGGGGCTATATACAGGGGGAGGACAACATAAGGGGGGCTGTATACAGGTTGGAGGACAACATTAGGGGGGCTGTATACAGGGGGGACAACATAAGGGGCTATATACAGGGGGAGGACAACATAAGGGGCTATATACAGGGGGAGGACAACATAAGGTGGGCTTTATACAGGGGGGGGACAACAGAAGGGGGGCTATATACAGGGGGGAGGACAACATAAGGGGCTATATACAGGGGGAGGACAACAGAAGGGGGGCTATATACAGGGGGGGGGGGGGGACAACAGAAGGGGGGCTATATACAGGGGAGGACAACATAAGGGGGGCTTTATACAGGGGGGGACAACATAAGGGGGGCTATATACAGGGGAGGACAACATAAGGGGGGCTGTATACAGGGGGAGGACAACATAAGGGGGGCTATATACAGGGGGAGGACAACATAAGGGGGGCTGTATACAGGGGGAGGATAACATAAGGGGGCTGTATACAGGGGGAGAACAACATAAGGGGGGCTGTATACAGGGTGGAGGACAACATAAGGGGCTGTATACAGGGGAGGACAACATAAGGGGGGCTGTATACAGGGGAGGACAACATAAGGGGGGGCTGTATACAGGGTGGAGGACAACATAAGGGGGGCTGTATACAGGGGAGGACAACATAAGGGGGGCTGTATACAGGGGGAGGACAACATAGGGGGGCTATATACAGGGGGAGGACAACAGAAGGGGGTCTGTATACAGGGGGAGGACAACAGAAGGGGGGCTATATACAGGGGGAGGACAACATAAGGGGGGCTGTATACAGGGGAAGGACAACATAAGGGGGGTATATACAGGGGAAGGACAACATAAGGGGGCTATATACAGGGGAAGGAAAACATAAGGGGCTATATACAGGAAAGGACAATATAAGGGGGGCTGTATACAGGAAAGGACAACATAAGGGGGGCTATATACAGGGGAAGGACAACATAAGGGGCTATATACTGGGGAAGGAAAACATACGGGGCTATATGGGGCAAGGACACCTAAGGGGGCTATACGGGGGAATAGACAACATAAGGAGCTATATGGGGGGTAGGGATGGCCAACATAAGGGGGCTATCTATATGGGGGGATGGATAACACAAGCGGGCCAGTTATAAGGGGGATAACACAGGGAGCCATCTATAAGGGACACTGGTTGGGGGCAATTTATAAGGAGGACAACACTGAGGAGGCATCTATAAAGGGCACTACACAGAGGGGGACAACAATGTATAAGGGTAACTATACTGGGTGCGTGTGTATACAATAGGGCATGCACAGAGAGGGCATCTACTTTAGTGGACTACACAGAGGGGGCTATATACTATAGGGCAGGAATAGGGAACCTTGGCTCTCCAGCTGTTGCAAAACTACAGCTTTAGCTGTGGCTGTCCAGGCATGATGGGAGTTGTAGTTTTGCAACAGCTGGAGAAGTTCCCTACCCCTGATATAGGGATGC